>NW_020291965.1:8662-14185 GCF_003184865.1 Aspergillus homomorphus CBS 101889 | reverse complement strand
GATTAGGAAATTTTATTATTTTAAAAAATATAATAAAAATAAAAAAGTTATTTAATAAGTATTTATTTTTTAATTCTAAAATTATCTCTTTTAAATCTATATACTAAGATATAGTTAAGTTTTACTAGTTTAAAAAAAATATTACAAAAATCCTAAATAAGAAATTTTTTTTTATTAAAAAATATTAAAAAATAGAAAAAACTATCTGATAAAAAATTTAATTCTTATTTAAATAAATCTTTTTTTATTATTTTATATTTAGATTTAGTAAAATTATAATAATTAAAAATTAATTATAAAACAGAATAGTTTAGTAATATATATATTATATTACTACAGAGATCTACTAGATATAATTAATCTAGTTTTTATAAGATATTTCTTAAAATAGAGTTAATTTTAAGTTTTTTATATTTATCTAAAATTATAGGGAGTTTAATAAACAGAAATATTACTAAAAATTATATTAATAAAATTAAATATATTATTAATAAGTCTAGTTATATATAAATAGTATATAATATATCTATAAACTAGGTTTTTTTAATTTATTTATATATATACTATATATATCTATAGAAAAATATTTTTTATAATTATAAATATATCTTTTATCTATTTAATAATAGTAAATAAAATTAATCTTGATCTTTCTTCTATAATTTCCAGAATTTTTATTTAACTCTTATAATAAATTTAGTAAATAAAAAAGTATATTTTATTCTAGTAATTAAATAAATTAAATAAATAGAAAAACTATTTTTACTAGAGAAAATAGAATTTAACTTATTTTTTTTATTAATTAAATAAAGTTCTTTTATCTAGCTATATATAAATTTTTAGTAATTTATATTTAGTAATTTTTATATAAAAGAAAAGAAAACCTTATCTGATATTTTATTTAGAAAACCTAGTAATTATCTAGAATTATACTAGTAAATCTTAAAACTAGAAAAACTTTTTTAATTATAATACTTTTAATTTAAGTTTATATATTTTTCTAGTTATATAATTTTTATATATACAGATATATATCTTTACTGTTTTATAGTCTTATATCTAGTATTATATAAGAATAAAAAAGAAAACCTATCTTAATTTTTTTATTATAAAATCTAATAATTATATAAAATAATACTAGTAAATTTTATAACTAGAAAAACTTTTTTAATTATAATATTCTTAATTTAAGTTTATATATCTCTCTGGTTATATAATTTTTATATATATAGAGGTATATCTTTACTGTTCTGTAATTTTATATCTAGTATTATTTAAGAATAAAAAAAAAAACTAAACTTAATATTTTAATTATAAATCTAGTAGTTATATAAAATTAACTTAGTAAATTTCAGAGTTAAGAAAACTTTTTTAATTATATTACTTTTAATTTAAACTTATATACCTTTTTATTCAGATAATTTTTATATATATAGATATATATTTTTAATATTCTAGAGATCTGAAAACTTATACTTAGTAATATTTAAAAATAAAAAAAAAGTTTTACTTAATATTTTAACTATAAAATCTAGCAGTTATCTAGAATTATATTTATAAATCTTAGAACTAAGAAAACTTTTTTAACTATACTAAAAAAAGTCTAAGATATTTTATATATTAGATTAATTTATATTTATAATTATTTAGAGAGGTTATATTAATAGCTGTATTATAATTTATATAATTAATTATTTTTTTTTCTCTTTTTTCTACTAGTATTTTCTTATAATATATTATTTATATAAATAAAATAATAAACTACTTTAAAATATTATCTACTATTAAGATTAAATATTAAATATATTTTTTTTATAATATTATATAACTTTAATTTATTTACTTTATTTTTATCTAGTATTACTACTCCAGTATATACTACTAGTAGATATCTAGTATTTATAAGTATTTTTTTTATTAAATATAAGATTTTATATTATAAATACCTGGGTAGGTAGAATTATATTTTTTTTTAATTAAATATAATAATCAGTACCTGTTAATACAAGCTTTTTTTAAATTATATTATATATATTATATACTTTTTTTTCTTATAATATATAAATATTACTAATCTTAGCAGTCCTAATATTATATAAATTATACTTAAATATTATAGTATTTATTTATAATAATAATCTAGCTAATAATCTATCTTAAGATAATATTATAAATATTTAGATACTTAACCTAACTATAACTATATTATTTTTATTATTAATTCTAGATATATAAACTATAAATAATATTAATAGTAGTTTTATTATTATAAAATAATATATAATTATTAAATAGTCTTCTTAAGCTGTAAAAAGTTTTTATTAAAAAACTTATAAATAATATATCTAAATCTACTATACTAGATAAATTATATTAGATTAGTATATATTTTAATAATTAGATTATTTATATCTATCTAGATATATATATATATATAGTTCCCGCGACACGGAACTTTATATAAAATATTTAATATAATAATACTAAAATTCTAGTTATAATATTATATTAATTTCTATTTAAAGTAATCTAAAAAAGTTTTAAAAATAGATATTCTCTATAAAATAAGTTATATAATATTAAAAATATAATATTTAGTAGTTTAGTTATTTATAGCTATAAATAAAGTATCCTAATTAAGAAAAATATTTTTTTTTTCTAGAAAATATTTATTATAATCTTAAACCTGGAATCATCAGATAAATCTTAAATAGAGTTTTTTTTAAATAATTCTTTTTTTTTTAAAATTATACTTTTTTATACCCTTTCTCTTTCTCTTTTATTTTTTTAATATATAGTAAATAATATAGTATTATTAGTTTTTTTTATTTTTTTTTTAGTAAATTAGTTATTTATTTAGTAGAATAAGTACTAGAAATTTAAGATTTTTTAAGATAAAGAAAAAAATACTATATTCTTTACTAGATAATTTTATTTTTTTAAGATTAATATATTAAATTTATTATATTATTAAGTATTTTAAGATTTTATTATTTCTCTAGTTTCTTCTATTTATTATTATATATAAAAACCTATTATTAAAAATCTAGCTTCTTTTATAACCTATTTTTATCTCTAAAGTAAAACTTATAATTATAATTTTAAGAGGCTTAATATAATAATATAAATATTCTTTTATTAGCCTGTTTATTAAAGTAAGCTAATATTTAGTATAATAATATAAATATTATCTTATTAGACTTATTTTTATTAGGATAAATTAATATTAGTCTATTTTAATAAAAAATAAATTTAAATTCTATTTAAAATATTATATTACTCTAGTTTCCTATTTTATAGAGAATCTTTTTAAATTTTAGTAAATTTAAATTTTTTATAGAATAGATATAATTTATCTATCTAGTATATAATCTTACTTAAATATAATATTTTATAAATTAATATAATTTCTAGATTTCTAATTTCTATTAAATTAGGATTCAGTATAATTAACTTAGAAATTATATAATTAATTATATTTAATTATCTTAGATATTTTCTCTAAGATAATTAAAGTAATATTATATAACTAAAAAATTCTAAAATAGTAGAAGCTTCTACTATTTTAAAAATAAGTTTTCTACTTAAAGCTTTTTTTTATTATAATATAGATTTAGAATATCCAGAATATCTAGAGTACTTTATTTATTTTATTTATTCTACTATTCTATTTATCTAAGTATACTACTAACTTTAATTAACTTATATATAATATATAATCTACTTAATTTTTTAATTTATTCCTAATCCTGTTATAGCTCTTTAAGCTATATTTTATTTATAAATCTAAGAATAACCTAATCTAAGTAACTAGTTAAGAATAAAGAAAACTATTATTATAATTTATTTATTTAAACTACTATATCTATTATTCTAGTTAACCTGTATATTAATATAAATTCTAAATAATTAAATTAATTAAAAACTAGATTTTTAACTTATTTTTAAATTAATATAATACTTAAAAACAAAAAAGAAAAAAAAATAAAAAAAAATAAATTTATAGTATATTCTTAAACTATATCTAGATAAAAAAAATACAGTAGATTTATAAATTTAAATTAATTAATTTAATAAAAAAATTAATTTAATAAATATATTTTAATCTACTTTAATCCTTAGTAATTAATAAATAAATTATTTTTTATAAATTTAAAATCTTTTTTATTATAATTAGAATACAAAAACTTTTTTTATTAATAAATTAATATTTCTTAAATATTAAGATTTAGAAAAGATTTTATATTTTTAATATTTTATATAAATTATAAAATATAAAATTGTAAGTTATATAATTTTAATTTTATTCTTTTATTTAAGAATAAATATAATTATATTATTATTTTATTATATAAATTAATTTACTTAAATATATTAATTATATATCTTATAAAGATTAAAGCTATTAAAGCTATTAAAATTATTATAAATTTTAAAAAATAATAAAAATAATAAGAATATTAAATTTATAAAAATAATAAAAAGTATTTAAGGCTATAAGTATACTAATTATTAAGTTTATTTAATACTATTAATATAAATTATATAAATAAAATTAAGAATATTTTTTAAATATATTTTAAAATTTAATACTCTAAATCTTCTAATAATATTATTTTATTTTTTTAAAATATATAGACTCTTATAATATATTATCTAAATTATAAATATAGATTAGATTTCTAAAGTAATTTAAAAAAATTATAATATAAAAATAATATAGCTATAATAAAATTTAGTTTTATTATAAAACTAATATAAATATAGCAGCTTTTAAAATATATAAATTAATAGAAAATCTAAACTATCTACTTATTAAATACTTAATAGAGTAAATTAAATATATTAAAATTATTTAATATTAATTTTTTAATACTACAAGTAATTATAAGCTATTATTAAAATTTAGAATTTATATTTTTTTAAACTATTAAAATAATTTAGTTTTCTTTATTTTTAATCTAAAATTCTATAATTCTCCAGAAATATTAAAGATCTAGAAAATTATTAATATATATAATTAAAATAAAAAAGAAAACTATAAAAAAATTTACTAAAAATTTTTATTAAAATTAATTTCTATTAATAAACTTATTATAAATAAACTTAATCTTTATTAGAATAATAATAATCTTTTTAATTATTTTTAATAGATTATAGACTTTTCTAGTAACTTTAACTATTTTAATAATAAAATAGATAATATTATTAAAAATTATAATAGATTTAATAGTATATATAATAATAGTAAGCTTAATATAGAAAATAAAAATAGTAATAGAAAAAACTAAGCCAGTAGCTAAACTAGTAGCCAGGACAGTAGATATAATATATATAATAGATATAACATATATAATAATAATAGTTATAATAATAATAAAAATAATAGAAGAAACAGTTACTAAAGAAAAAAAGAAAAAAAAAAAAAAAAAAAAAAAAAAAAAAAAAAAAAAAAAATTTAAAAAAAAAAAAAAAAAAAAAAAAAAAAAAAAAAAAAAAGATTTTTATATAATAGTAAAAAAG
>NW_020291965.1:0-8646 GCF_003184865.1 Aspergillus homomorphus CBS 101889 | reverse complement strand
TATTATTAAAAATTATAATAGATTTAATAGTATATATAATAATAGTAAGCTTAATATAGAAAATAAAAATAGTAATAGAAAAAACTAAGCCAGTACCAAGCGGACCATGCACTGCTCGAAACTGACTGCCACTCAAGGCCATTCTCTGAAGTTCTACACCAAGCTTGACGCTAAAAAAAAAAAAAAAAAAAAAAAATATTAAAAAAAAAAAAAAAAAAAAAAAAAAAAAAAAAAGAAAAATAAAAAAAACAAAATAATTTAAAAAAAGAAGAAAAGAGAGAGAGAAAAAGAAAAAAAAAAGATTTTTATATAATAGTAAAAAAGCCTTCTAAGATATAATAATAATATAATATAAAAAATACTAGAATCTTAAGTAGATCTTAATTATATAATAATAATATAATAGTAATATAATATAAAAGATACTAGAATTCTAGACAAACTCCTAGCTGTATAATTATAATATAATAATAATATAATATAAAAAAATTGGAATTCTAGATAATAACCTAATTATATAATAATAATATTATAATAATATAATATAGAATATACCGGAATCTTAAATAAACTTTTAGCTATATAATAATAATATTATAATAAAAATTACTAGAAGAATAGAAAAATAATATAATAAATTTATAAGATATTATATATTAAAAAAATAACTGGAATATAATTATTAGAGTAATTTAATTTTATTATTATATTTTAATTTTAATCTAATTATAATCTGGTAGTTAAATTAAAATATAAAAATTAAATTAACTATAAATATAACTAGATTTTAGAAAAAACTATAAAAATTAAAAAACTAGACTATACTAGATTAAATTATATTAAACTTAGATTTTAATTCTAAAGACTACTAGATAGTTCTAGATTATTATAATAATTAATATTCCATACTAAAAAATATACTTACTTTTATATTTTTTTAGTATCTAATATTTAAGTAGATAATAAAAAAGACTTAAATTTTTATAGTAAACTAGATAAATACTAAAAAATTAATAAATTAATTTCTACTATTTTTTAAAGTCTACTAAAGATTTATAAATATATTCTAATTATAATAATTAAAATTATTATAATACTAAAAGCAGTAGTATAAGCTAAAATAAATAAATTAAATATCTTATAGTTTTTATAACAGCTTTTATTATATAGATTATATACTAATAATATCTTCTTAAAGATAGAGTAAAGTAATTATAAAATATAAAATATAGTTATTATTATAATTTATTCTAAAATAATTAATTAAAATTATATTTTTTATAATATAGTTATTATAATCTTTAAATATTAGATTATATTTATATCTAGTAGACTATATTACTAATTAATAAATCCTTTTCTAAAAAAGAGATTTAGATTTTTTAATTCTTTTCTATCTCTATATTATAAAAACTAGATATAGATTATATTTACTAGTTATAGCTATATTTATTATATAAAAATAATTATATAATTAATAAATTAATATTAACAGAATAGTTTAAAATAAAATTATATTAATATTCTTTACTAGTAACCTATAATCTATACAGAAAAAGGTTAATAAAATCCTAATATTATAATATTATTTTATTATATATTATATATACTAGGTTTTAAGACTTTCTGTAATAGAAAATAAATATTATATTAATAAAATTTTTTTAATACTAGAAAATACTTATATTTATATTATTATAGATTAGTCCTGTCTACTAAAAAAAAAATTAAAGAATTCAGATTAATATATTTAGAAATATTTTTATTATTATACTAGAAAATAACTTTAATATATTTAAAAATAAAAATAAATCTTATAATTCTATTCTCTATAGGATTATTATAAATATTATTATAGAAACTATACTAATACTAATCTACTATTTAAACTATAAAAATCAGCTGGAGAATCTCTAACTCCAGATTATAATAAATAATAAACTAATATAAGAGTATCTGATTTTATAGTACTTAAATTAATATCTTTATAAAAAATTTTTCTATATATACCAGAAAATCTTAGAGAATAGTTATTTATAAAATACTTAATCTAGACTTAGTCTTCTACAGAGAATCAAGATTATATTATTTTAATAAATAATTAATAAAAATAAATAAGATATTATTAATATATACTATTATTTATACCAGAAGTAAAAAATTATTCTAATTAATATAATTTATACTAACTCTGTAATTAAAAAATAATTAAA
Organism: Aspergillus homomorphus CBS 101889; assembly: GCF_003184865.1. Lineage (NCBI taxonomy): Eukaryota > Fungi > Ascomycota > Eurotiomycetes > Eurotiales > Aspergillaceae > Aspergillus > Aspergillus homomorphus. The sequence goes on along the minus strand of NW_020291965.1, from coordinate 6,433 downwards.
AAATTATAATTTACCTTATCTTATTAATTCTAATATTATTATATTTCTTATATAAAATAATAATCTAGTATAAGAGCAGCTCTGGAATCTAATCTAAATTATAAAAATAAAAATTATTAGTCTAAAATCTATTCTACAGAAAAAATTCTATAATATCTAGATATAAAACTTAAATAATCTAAATAAAAAAAATACTATACTACTAATTACTAGAATCTAAAACTATACTTATAAATACTAAAACTTACTTAATAATATAAAATAAGTTAAACTATACTATAAGTTCTAGAATTTTAAAAACCTTCTCCGGGGCAGTACTGGATATCCAGGTAAAATATATATATTATAAAAATAAAATAATAAATAACTCAGAATCCAGATAGTTAAAGACTATATCTAAAACTAATATATTATATATACTATTATCCTGGTATACTACTAATAGATTATATCCAGTAATATACAGAAGATATTATTCTTTAATATTAATAATCTTAGCTAAAGAAGTAGTATAGTTACTTTTAATTATATTCTAAATTATTATACTATATATCTTATAAAATCTTAAAATTCTAGTCTTCTAAAGTCTATTAAACAAAAATTTTATTATTACTAGATTTTAGTAAAAAACAGCTGCTTCTACTATTATTTAATAATAATAAAATAAACTTTCTTCTAAATAATCTAGATAATAGATAATAAAACCCTAATTATTTATTATTATTATATAAATAACTAAATCAGCCTATTCTATATTCCTAAAGTATATAATCTCTGTATTTAAATTAATTATATATATAATCTATACTATAAGATATTTCTAATTATACTATATTAGATTAGTAATCAGCCTAGTAATAACTAGAATATTATAATTTAGTAGATACCAGATAATTTCTATATTATTATAGATAGCTATAATAATTACTATAGTTAACTTCTTACTAAACTTCTTATATACTATAAATATTAAATATCTATCTAGATTTAATTCAGGATTAGGACTATCTCTAATACTAAGTAGAATATAAATAATATTTATCTAACCCTTCCAGGTAGCTGTATTAAAAATAACTAGAAAAATACTACTATTAATAATACTCTAGTCTAGAAGATAATATATAAAAAATAATAAACCAGTATTAATAACTACAGTAGCTAAATATTTTTATTATACTTTATCTAATATCTCTAGCCTCTTATACTTAAGCCAAGTCTTAATAAAATCTAGATAACCTGTATAGAGAATAGTTTTTATAGTAGACTAAAAGATATAAGTTAATTATAATAAATTATAAGACTTATAATAGTCTAGTATAAATAAAATAAATTTATATAGTACTATATTATTTAAATAAAGTTTCTCTAATCTTAATTCTTTAGTAAATATCTTTTTAAAAACTAGAATATTTTATTTCTCTGTTATTAAATATAAACTATTTAATAAGTAATATTTAGTAAAATAATAGTAAAGTATAAAATTAATAACTAGCTATATATAATAATAAGTCTAGATAAGAGTATTAATATCTAAGATATATTTAAGAAATTCTAATATTATTAAAATAAATTCTTAAAATAAATCTAGAAAATTTTTTATACTAGTAGAAGATATAATCTTAGTTAAATAATTTACTTAAACTATTATAGACTACTACTAACATCTAGGATATAATTAACTAATAGAAAAGAAATCTATTCCAGTTTAAATAATTCTCTTAGCCTAATAATTAATTTTATTAAAATATAATTAACCTAAATTAAAATCTAGAATAAGCCTATAATATATTCTAAACCCTATAAATAGAAGCTAAAGTACTAAAACTTAATATTAAAAATAATTAATAAAAACACCTCGAGAAGGATTATATAAAAAAAATAGATAATAAAATTATTAAAATATATTTAATATCAGATTAATATCCGCGAGATTCTATTAGTTTAAAATATATATTATTAGTCAAGCTAATTAGGGATATAGCTGGTATAAATAAGAGTAATAAGAATAAAAAAAAACTTTTAAAAGAATAAAAAAGATAAGTATAATTATTATTATTAATAATTACAGGCTTTAATAATAATAAAGTTAAGTTAACTAATCTAGTATTAGATAAGGTTTAAAAAAGCTTATATACTTTTATATATATTAAATAGTAGTATTATATAAATCTTCTTACTAGATAATCTTTAGATTAACTAGAGCTGGGATTATACTGGGAACCTAATTAATAGACTATAATAAATATATAATAATATTTTAATTAAAATACTAGTTATTTATATTACCTGCCCCCCTAGTTCTTCTCTAGATATAAAAGTAATAAACTTTCTAATTCTCTAGTATTATTTTATAATTATTATATTATCTACTTTTCTAATCTTATTTAAGGTTTTTTATCTCTTCTTTATTCTATTCTATTATTTTACTAAATCTTTTACTTTTATCTCTACAGTAATAGTACAGGAAAACAGAAAAATAAAAACTAGAAAAAAAAAAATAAAGATTTCTATCTTAAAGTATAAGAATAGTAATATATAATACAGGTATATATTCTAGTTAATATAACTAGAATATCTCTAGTCTAGAAAATAAGCTATCTATCAGTTAAAGTATCTAGAACCTGGAACAGTAGAGTATATATATAGTCTCAGATATAAGTATATAAAATTATTTATTTATAAGTACTGATTTATATTACTTAACTATATAACTAATTTCTTATTAAATTATTACCTAGTCTATATTCTATTTATTAGCCTGGATTATCAGGGCTGGTATATTAACTCAGTAAATCCTAATTATCCCTGTATAATTATATAAAAAATTCTAGAAACTACTCCTATACTATTATATTATTTAATATTTAACTATTCTTTAATTAAGGTTTCTTCTCTATCAGTAGGTCGTGTGGTTAAAAAGAAAAATATAGAATACCTTAATCAGGAAAAAACTTACTATAATATAATCTTTAAGTAGACTATTTATTAACAGTACTTCTATATTAGAAAAACATTCTTTATACACTACTAAATTATGTGGTATAATTAGTATATACTTAGTTAAACTACTTTCATAGTCTATTCTAAAGATAAATATAATTCTTTAATATAATAAATCAGAGAGGCCTTAAATTCTACTAAGCATAGAATATCTTTTTTTTCCTGGAGATAATACTTTCCAGAGCCTATAGATTAAAAATATAATAATAGACTTTTATTCAGCAGGCGGCTATATAACTGTATACTCCTATTTATAGCCTTCAGCAGCCAGTACTCTAAATTATTATGGTATAAGGCCAAGTACTTTATGATACCTGGTATAGTTATAACCGGGTTTATCTTAACTATATACTAGAAGATCAGAGTCTTATTATTAGTTAAGTAATAGTTTATACTCCTGACAGCCAGCTCTAGTAAATAAATATACTTAATAAATATATACAGGTTCCAGTTAATATCCTGGTACAGTATCTTTAACAGCCGGCTAAAAACATAAACCTACTATAAGTAATTACTTCTATTTCTTAGGCTCTAGAGCTTAATCTGATAAGTAACCAACTAATTATAAATTAGTTCTAGAGGATCTTAACAATACCTAGAGAAGCAGAGACTATACTTAATATATAAGCATATATCAGGTAAGGGTACAGGCTAGGGAATATTATATAAGGTACCGGGCGGGTAGGGGTAAATAATAATAACCAGAATAGTTAAATAAGCAGCCAGCTTACTGGAAGCTGGCACTAGTAGTAACTTAATATCAATATTAACTGGGGATTAGCTATACTTCCAGTAGTTAACTAAGAGGCAGCCCTGATTAGTTATAGGAATTATATATACTATAAAAAATAGAGTAAAAATCCTTGTATTTATAGTACAGTAGATATATAAACAGCTATCAGTTATAGACTAGAAGATCTAGTAGTTATTATAAAGGTAGATTTAGTAGATCCGGATAAACTAGTAATATAAATAACTGGCCCAGGCAGCAGCCTGGGCTATTAAAAAACAAGACTTAACTATATAATAATATTAGTAGTAGAAGTACTGGAAAACCAGCTCCTAGTATCCCTAAGTAAAAACTAGGTAGATAATAGCAGTATTCCTACCCCAGAGATAATTAAAGTTAATCTCTATATTATAATACTATATATAAGCAGAATTAATAAAATACAGTATATTATTAATACTACTGGCAAGAATACTGGCCAGACCCAGTCCAGTTAATAAAACCTAATTAGTAAAAATAGAAACTTAGTAATTAAATAATAAGGTACCTGTGCAACAGCCCAGGACCTTAAAAATAATCTACTAGAATAACTAGAGGTATAGGTCTACTAGTAAACTAAAAATATTAATTATTATATACCCGGGGTATTCCGGGACCCTGGCTAGATTATATAGATAATAAAATAGATAATAAATAAAGAGTAAAATTATACTTTTTTTCTTAGTAGTATAATAGCAGCACCTAATCCACCCCCAGGCGCTCAGGCGGTTAAAACCTATATATAGAATATAATTATATAGAAAAATCATCCCAGCCTAGTTAATCTTCTCCAGAAACTAGAAATAATAATAATACTTAAAGGTATTCTAGAGGCCTATATTCCGGGTATAGAAGTAGCCGGGGGGCTGGTTATACTAAAAATAAGTATACTAGAATAAATAATTATTATTAAAGCCTAGTTATAGATACTAAAAGAGTATTAACCTAATACAGAACTGCTTACCGGTAAAAAATCTATTACTGATAAAAATATAAATCAGTTCTAGTATAATATAGAGCTTATTAATATTCTAGTATATCTAGTCTAAAATAATCTTAGTTATATAGCAGAAAAAGACCGGGTTATGGACAGAACAAGTTAAGGGATATATCTCAAGCCTATAGTTAACTATAATATAGTTAATAGTATTAAACAGGGTACAGAAGATATAATACTTCTAGTATAAATTATAGAATTATTAGTACAAGCCGGCTAGAGTAGTATATATATACAGCTTAATATACAGGTACTCCCGGTACTAGTTAAAACAATATAAAGTATTAGTAATAGTATTTAGTATAGTGATCTTTTTCTAGGCAACAGTAATCATATCTATAGCCTTAATCTTAAAAATAATAGTATTACTAGTTACCAGTATCTCCTTAAGCTTATAGTAATATTAACTATATACAAGACCAGTAGTATACAGGGGTAAGATTAGGTTCTACTTAATAATCCTAATCTTAATATTCTGGAGAAGAATAGTAAGAAAGTAGATAGTAATCTACAGATATTAAAATACAGGGGAATCAGTACTTAGAGAGACTAAGAAAAAAACTAAGATAAAAGATAAAATAAAGAATAAGATAGAGGCAGTATTTGCGGGTAGTTAAAGAATATTTCTCACAACTTATAGACCTAGGGAAAGCGGCTTAAGACAGTAATCTAAATATTTCTTAAAATTATCTAGGCAACAGGCACAGTATAGTAGAATAAGATAAAGATACTAGTTAAATATAATTTTATAGATAATATTATAGTACAGTATCCAGAGTAGAATATTATTAAGAACAGTATTAAGCTTCTTCTAAAAAACATCACGTATAGCTATCCAGATTAGTTACTAAAAGGTAGATTTAATATTTTTTATAATAAACAGCAGCAGCAGATCTCTAAAATAGCCCAGGCCTGGGATACAGGTAGTATAATATATAATATAAATCTAGATTTTACTAAGGGCGTGCCCGGGCAGCCGGGTAATCTAAGCCTACTTATATATAGAACTGCTGCTTCTCTCAGTATATCTAGCCTTAGTATTAAGCTCAGTAGTACAGAAGTCAGGGGAAAGCCCCTGTAGAATATTAGGAGAGATACTCTTAGTAGTATATAGCGCTTTTATCATCAGCTAATTAGTCCAGATCTCGTAATCCCGATTCCCCAGCTGGAACTCCAGGCGATCACGGCGACGGGGATGGGGTACAGCCTCTGTATGCTCGCCGGCACCGGCGCCATGGCCTACTTCCTCGTCCTCACCCTCGATCTCGTCCTTATCCTCACCCTCGTCCTTCTCATTAGGGTTTACATTAGGGTTTACATTATTCAGTGATAAGAGGCTGCGCAACGATTGCAGAGGAGATGAGCGTCTTCAACAGGGTAAGCCGAGAACGACGTGTGTGTACAGCGTCAGAACTTTCGCCGTTGGTGGCTCATCAGGGCTGGTTTGATGGTGTCTATTTATGCCCTTGTCGACCGAGGGAGCTGAGGAGTTCCAGACAAAGAGGAGGTTGGACCACCCCTCTTTTTGCCGCTGGAATGACTCGTTCCCTGCCTTGAGGCATTTCTTTGTTTCCAATGAAATCGTTCGACGCGCTGTTCTGACATGGCAGGCGCGAATTCCAATTCCGAGGACGACGCGTCCCAGATTTGGATTGGCCAAGACCCCT
>NW_020291964.1:35948-83247 GCF_003184865.1 Aspergillus homomorphus CBS 101889 | reverse complement strand
AGATAATTCTTAATTTAATATATAAATAATTAAGATCTTTTTAAATAAGAATATAAAATAATATTATTATTAAACTTATTTAAGGAAATTTAATAATAACTTAGAGATATTATACTAGTTTTTAATTATTATTTTAATAGTAAAAATATAGTATTTTTATATAATCATTAAATTACTAGTATACAGCTTAAACTAAATTATAATTTTATATTTTTTTATATTTTTTATTATAAAAATAATATTATTATAAAAAATTGAATTATATTAATACTACCAGGATTCTATTATTATTTTTAATAGATAAAAAGAGAAATATTATTATATTTTCTAATTTTTTTTAATTTTACAAAGTTTATCTTTATATATTTTTAGATAATAGTTAGAATAATTAGAATAATTTTTATTTAATCTAGATATATCTTACTTATACTAAAGTTAAAAAAAAGTATAATAAATAAATTTTAATATTAAAAATAATTAAAATAATTAATTATTTTATTTTTAGTTATACTGCGGTTAAGTATAAAAATTTCTTTAATCTAATTATTAATCTATGGTTAGGTATAAAAGTTCCTATTAACCTGACCTGACCTAGCTGTTAACCACTCTACTTTAAGTAGAATTCTCTAATAATTTTATTAATAGAATTTAATTAATACATTTAAATTTTTTTAATAATTATATAATATCTAAATATTTAAAAAATAGGCTTTACTAAGACTTTTTATAAAAATGATATTATTAATTTCTTCTTAAAATCTATAATATACTATAATCTTATTATTAATAAAAATCATTAAAATAATAAGAGAATTTAAATAAATATATAGATCTCTCTTAATTTGAAATATATCTAGTTTATTTCATATCTTTTTAATTATTTCTACTAAGAAGATAGAGAATAATGTAATTTATTTATTTCCAGCTTTTAAAATCAGGAATTAAATTTATACATACGATTTTATTAATACAACTATTAAAAGAATATTAATTATATTTATTTAATTAATTTCTAGATTGAAAACTATAATTATAATAAAAATAACTCTAAGTAATTTAGTAATAAATATATTAGTATATATTTTAAGTTAATTAGATAATTATAAATTATCTAATATATAAATTTAGATTTTAAATCTATTTAGATTTTTATACAGATTAAATTTATATATAGATACTTATTTTAATAGAAAGGTTTTTAAGTGGAGAATCTTATTTAATTAATATTAATTTCTAAATATTTATAATTTTAGTTAATTAATTTTAACTTTACTTAAAGTAATCTATCCTTAATAATATGAATACTTAATTAATGTAATTAATAAGTAGTATATATAAGTGAGTAGCACAGAGCTGTATTTAGTATTAAATCTAGATATTTTAAACTTATATAATTCAACAACAAGAATACTTAAAAATTTTAAATAAATATATTATATTAATAAGTATATTAACTCTTTATAAATCTTATTTAGAAATATCTATATTTTTTTAAAAGAGATTATTCTAAAAAAAGAATAAAATATAAAGAATATACTGTATTTTTCTGTATTAAGTCTTATTATACTTTAAATTAAAAATCTTTAGTATAAATACTAATTTATTATTATATAAAGCTGTATATAAGATTATATAGAATAATATCCAGAATTGGTTAAGATATAAGAAATTAAAAATTACTATTTTATATAGGAAATACAGTATGCTGCTGGCTTATACACACCACTTACTGATTATATTATTTTTATTAATTATTTAATAATAGTAAAAACTAAGATTTTTTTTAGAAATTCTTTTATAAAATTAATAAAATATTATTTATAATACCAGGTATTTACTTAACTAATCTAGATTGGATAATTTAAATTTAATTTTTCTTTAATCTTTAATTAATTAGATATTAAATAAATATTAAGAGAAATAAATTTATTAATTATTTAATTAAGATTAATAGCTAAATAATAAATAAAAATTTAAAATAAGAATTAAACTAAAGTTAATAAGAGATTTTCTAGAATCTAGTTTAAGAATTTTAGAATATTATAAAATTCAAAATTTAAGAAATTATATATTTTTAATTATATATTTTTAAGTTTTTTGAATAATATAATTTCAAGTTATAATAAAACTTTTAAAATTTTAATTACCTAGTTTTATTACTATTAATTTATTTTTTAAGTTATATAACTTAAGATTTTCTCAATTATATAAATTATATTCAATATATATAATTAAAATTTTCTGTATTATCTAATTCTAATTCTATAATTAGATTAGAGATATTAATTTCTAATTATATTATAAAGAAAACTAATTAGTTAATTTTAATTCTAACTATATTAATAAGTTTTCTAATTAAAGATAATATTAATAATTAAGATTTTTATTCAAGATTATATCTTTAATTAAGATAATTTTATATAAAGTAGATATCTAGAATTACTATATTTTAATAAGTATATATTTAATTAAATAATTAATTAGAGTTCTTAAATTTACTTTATTTTCTAAAAAGAAATAATTAATTTAAATATAAGCTCTAATTTTAAATAAAAATATTAAATAATTTTATTTTAATTTAAAAGAATAATAAAAAGAATTTATATAAAAGACTTTATATAAGATATTTTATTTAAGTTTTTTAATTCATAATTTATTAAGAATAAATAATATAGTATTTAAAATTTCTTGTTATAAAAAATAAAATAAAATAAAATCTATTAGTAAATTTCTTAATTTAATAATAATTTATTTACTTTATTTTTCTAAGTAAGGATTCTATTTAAATTAATAAATAAGTCGATGAAGACTTATTAATTTTATAAAAGTAATTTATTTTATTAAAATAATCTATAATAATTCTCAAGTTATATATTAACTTTAAAAAATGTTTATATTACATAATATGCAAATTGCTCTGGATAATTTAAATATTAGTATAATTAATATTTCTACGAATAAATGATTATAAATTTTCTTTTTGAAAAAATGAAAAAAATAATATAATAAAGCCCTAGTTATACTAAATTTCTAAATATAATGAAAAACAATGAAAAATAGATTTACAAAAGAATAGTATATATTTTAAAGTATAAATTATTATCTCATTATATTATAACTAATATAATATATTATAACTAATATTTTTAAAAAGTAGATTATATTTAAAAGATATTTTATATTATTATTATAAAATATATTAACTTAGTATTATATATATAATATTAGATAAATCTTAATCTATAAAAATTGAAAGAATCTGATTATATCTATATTAATAGTATATTTATTATTTTATAAAAATCTGAATGATTATGTTAATCATTTTAATTTTATCTCTAGTTACTGTAAGAAACTAAAATTAAAAATTTCTTTTCCATAAATCTTGCTAAACTAAATTATTTTCTTAAATTTATTAAACAAGTATATCATTATATATAGTATTATTTTTTTAAAAGTTTATTGTTAGAGGATCATAAAATACTTTTAATTAAAAAATATTTTAATGATTATCAGAACTATATTACCTATATAATCTTTAATAATATTAATAATATTAATCAAAATATAAGATATTAAAAAGTTTATAATATAGATTTAAAAATTTAAAGAAACTTATTATAATTTTGAATATTAATTTAATTTAAATCTTAATCTTTATTACAGTAATACATAAGCTTGAGTAAAATAGAACATTTATCTAGGTTGTTTATATATATATAGATAATTAAATTTTTTTGTAGATTGAATTTTAGCTTTTATGAAATATAATTATTATTCTACTAAACTAGAAATATTACATCTTACATAAATATTCCATACATTGAATTATTTTATATAATTATATTATTATAGTTATTCTTTATTATTCATATAGATTATATAATTATTAACAATATACTTAAATAAATTATATTGAATATTATTATACTTCAATAACTTAATTTCTATTTTATTTAATTTCCTAGTATATGTAATAATATAATTTGTTTATTTTTGATTATTTTAATATATTTAATATTATTACTGATATATCTTCCTATTTATTTTGAACTGAAGATTTTTTTATATCATTTTAAAATATAATCTTAAAGATATTTCTCTTATTATTTCTTAAATATTTTAAGTATTATATTATATATATTATAAAAATTAATGATTTCTTTAAATAATGAATCTATGATAATTATACTACAAGTCTTTAGATATTAGAAATTATTAATATTTTATAATTTAATTTCTAAGCTAATGTTTTATACTTTATAAAAAATAAACTTTTTATATAACTAAGAATATTATACTAGTATATTCAATAATACTATTATAAATAATAACATTAATTTAAGAAATAAGTATGAATATATATTCTTTTAATATATTTGTTCAATTTTAGAATTTCCTATATTAACTAAAAAATTATAATTATTAAAATTATAAAAAGTATCTTTTAGAATTAAACGGTGTTATTATATATAAAATATAAAAGTTATTTTATAAATATTTTTCTTATTATTTTATATATCTGAATAGAATTCAAAAGTATTAATTATATAATATATTATAACTTACTTTTCCTGTTACTAAATTATTCTATATAGATATTATTAATTTTATTATAATTTTTTAAATTGAAAATGAGAAAAATTAAATACTTTTAATCATTAGTGTTTATAGTATATATTAATATAATTAAGGAGTAATTTATCATAAGAATAAATAAATAAAAATGTATAATTAAAATATCTTAAAAATCTTTATTTTTAATTATAATTTTTGTTTTACATTTTTCTTTTATATAAAAATTGTTTTTTATTATTTTTATCAACTTTATTATACTAATTTATATCTTTAGATTGATGAATAACAAATCAAAGTATATAATCTAAAGAATTGAAATAATAATATACTGTATTATAATATAATAAAAAGTATAGTTTTTTATTATTATTTTTTATTTTAATAATTAATCCTACTCTGAGTACTATAATAAATAAATTATTTTATTAATTATTCTTAATCTAGGTTTTATTAGTTCTAATAATTTATTAAAAATGTCTTAAATTATATCTAGTTATCTAAAGATAAATTTATTAACATTTCTAAAAATGTTAATTTATATAATTATTCGAAAGATATATATCCAAAAAATCTAAAAATTCAAGTTAGAATTTTTTTATATTATCAAAATATTGTTATTAAATATTCTAAATTATATTCTAAATATTTCTAAAGAATATCTATTAATAAAGGTAATACTAGCTAAGACTTTTAGTATACTTTAAGATTAAGGAAACCCTTCAATTTATAATAATTTATATTTAAAAAATATATAATATAAAATATAAACTAATGATCTTCTATAATAATAATTATATATATAATATTTTTATTATCAAAAGTACTAAGATTAAATTACTATAATAATATATTAATTCATTTATTATTACTAAAATGATTAGATACTATATATATTATCTTAAAATTTTAGAAGTTTATGTTATTTCAATACTTATTCTAATTTTATAGTTTAAATGTATTTTTAAAAATAAATTTCTATAATTGGATATTATTCTAATCTTTACATATTATTAATCCTAGACTTTTGATAAGAAACACCAAAAGGTTTTTAATATTTTATATAAATATACTAGAAAATTATTTATTAAATAATTTATTCACTAGTCTAGATATAATCCTATTTATAATATATAAATCTATAAGAAATATATTACAATAAATAATCCAATCTATAAATTACGAAAAAATTAGTTATTCTACTTATATTATATTATTTTTTTATATCTATAATTTTTTCTGTTATTCTATAAATATAAATTATTTTATATTGTTATTAATATTTTTATTATCTTTATTATTTATGTATATGATATTATTCTATAAGAATATTTATTTTATTGAACTAATATATATAGTAAATTGTAATTTAACTAAAGAATTTATTTTTTATTATTTTTTATATATTTATACTGCGTTAGTAAAAGACCTTTTAGATCTTTAAATCTTAACTATTTTTAAGATTTTTTCCTTGATTTGATCTTTTTACATCCTACTTCTCAGCCTTTGCCATTAACTACTATAGTAATAAAAGTTTATAATATTTTCTATTTTATATTGAATATTATTATTAATATTCATAAATTTAATATTATCTTAAATTTAGTCTAATAATAATTTTATTTTCAATAGAAGTTAAAGTTTTTGAGAATAACATATAAAGTATATTTAAATATTTGTGAAGGAAATGATCGAATTTATATTTTCTTTCTATTTTAATATTATATATAATTTATATTATCTATTAATAAGTTTTATAGATAGTTATTGTTAATTCTAGTTGAAATAATCTATATAAACTTTTCAAACAATAATAAATAATTCTTTTTCAAAGAATAATTTACATATTAACTCTAATAGATTATTTTGAAAGATTTATAATATTTATCTTTATAAGAACTAAATTTTTTAAAAGAAATATAATGGTATACATTTATAATTTTATTAAAAATTACTAGTTAAGAAATAATTATAATGAGTAACTATATTCAATCTAGAATCATAAATAATTGATAAAAATAATATAAAGAGTATAACTATAAAATATATTACAAAAATAAATTTAATTATTTATTATAAAATAGGTTATAACTAAAAAAAACTATTATTGTAAAATCATTTACAAATAAGATTAATTTCTATATTAAATATTAGTTTATATCTTTTATCTATCTATTAGTTTATAAAAACTATATTATTAGGCTTGGTTTAATTTTTGAATATAATAGAACTCTTACTAGAACTTTAAGATATAAATAAAAGATTTTTACAAAGAGCAATAATATTGAGTATTTTATCTAGATATAGAGATATTCTTTGTAATTATATATGTTATATAAGAGATGAAAACTATATATTTATTAAAATAATTTATTATTAAACATATTATATTATATGCTTAGATATCATTGAATACTATATAAAAATGTATCAAAATATATTATTATAAATAGTTAATTATTAAGAGAAAATATAATGATTTATTAAAAAAGATTTTTAAAAGTTCTTTTACTTATAGATTATATAGTTATTAAACTTTTTATTCTACTAGTTTTCAAAAAATATATAAATAATGGAATAAAAGAATTTAATAAATGATATTATCTTAAAAAGAAGCTGGGAAAAAAAGGAGAATTTTGATAAAGTAAAAATTCTTAGTTGACTAGATAAAAACAAATCTAAATCTTTATACAAGAGAATCAGTTTTTCTTAGAGAGAAACCTTTCTCTCGTAGTCAATAAAAAAGAATAAAAATTTCAAAACTAGCTAGCTTTTCTATATATTTTAGTTTTTTTAATTTTAAAGAATTATTTTAAATCTGCCTGTAAATCTAGTTTATATAAAATTATATTTTCTAACATTGATATTAGAATATAGTAGATGGGGCGCTTTTAATATTTCTAAAAATATTTCAAATAGCTATATATGTTATACAAGTTTTTTAAAAGAAATTATATTAAACCAAGTAGAGTGGCTAACGGCCAGGTCAGGTCAGGTTAATCAAAATTTTTATACCTGACCGCAGGTTAATGGTCAGGTATAAGAAATATATATTCCTACCCAGGTTAACCAACGGTTAACCTGCGGGTCAAATTTCTCGGCAACCAAGCCTATTTAAGAAGGCGGTATAGAACAGCAGAATATTCCTGCCTGATTCCTGCCTGGTTCTGCCTGATTTCTGCCTAATTTGGCCTAGTTTCTGCCTGATTCTGCCTGATTCAGGTATAACGGTTAACCGCGGTTAACTGTTATACCTGCGGTTAATCTGATTTTCATACCTTAACCTGACCGCCAGGTTAAGGTCAGGTTAAGGTTAAGGTATAACGGTCAGGTTAAGCCACTCTAAAACCAAGGGAGTTAAAATATAGGAGTAGAGATGTTTTTAGTACGGATATAATAGGAATAGTAAGAAATAGTAAAAAAATAACTTATTTTGTTGACAATATATAATATATATCTAGAAACTAGAATATACTATAACTTATTATAACTAATATATTTAGAATAAAGTTATTTAGTTAAAATGTAGATAAGTAATAATTCTTTTTAAAAAACTTCTAGAATATAATCTTTAATTGGGTTTTGTACTGAAACTAATGAAGAACACTAGAAATATTTAAAATTACTGAGTATTATTATAATATTCCTATTACAGTAGTTAATGGCAAGTTTGAGAAGTAAATAAATAAGAAGATTAAATTAAGAAGAAATCTCAGGAATAGTTAAAACTCAGAGATCTAAGAAGTTTTCTACTAAAATAATATAGAATATAATAAAAAAAAGAATAATAAAATTTTTTATTAAACTAAGGTATATTATATATACTAGTTTAATAAACTTAATATTTTTATAAAATGATATTATATATATATAAATAATAAATAGGATAGAAATATTAATAAAGATATAAAAAAGTAATCTATATTTATAAAATTAAAAAAGAAAAAATTATAGGTATAAGAAAATAATATATTATAATTAAAATAATTAGTATTTTTTAAATTTATAAATTAGATTATCTATTATAATTATTTCTATAAATATATATATTATTTATAAAATTATATCTAGATTAAAAAATAAAATATTTAATAATAAATTTTATAATATATTTATATAAAATAATAAAATCTTCTTAATATTCTTTGTCAGAAAATCTTTTATTAATAATATAAGAAAAATTAAAATAACATATAATCATAAAATTCTATTTTTTTAAATAGACTTAAATTATATAATTAATAATAATAAAATAAATAATATATAATTATAAAAATTAAGATAATATATATAATATTTGATAATTTTAGTAATAAAAATAAACTAATATATTATTATATTAATTTAATTTTAATATTTTTAATTATAAAAATAATATAATATATATATATATATATAATATAGAATTACTAATATAAAAGAATATAAATTTATATTTTATATTATATATTTTTTTTATATAAATAATTATAAATTTCAGGATTTTCTTAATATTAAAATATAAGAAAAAATCATAATTAATATTAGTTTTAATAATAAAAGTTTTTTTCAAAATATTTTAAATCTTTTTTAAATTATTGAATAAAAATATTTTGACAATATAAAAAAATAATGATTTTTAAGTATTTTAAAATTGTATTCTTAAAATAATTAAAGAAATTTAATTTTAAATAACTAGATATAGTTAAAAATATCTTTAATAAAATATTAATACTATTAAAAATCTATATTAAAAAATAATAAATAAAATAACTTATTTATTATAGAATTTAAAATAGAATTAACTACTGAAATAATTATAGAAATAATAAAAGTTGTAATTTTTATTATATTATAATATATTATATTATTATCTTAATAATTTAGATTATATATTTTAACTAATAATTTATTGAAAATATGAAATATTAGAAGAGAATTAGTAAAAATTAAGATATAAAAAATTTCCTTTAAAAAATATAAGATAAATATTATAATTAAAAATAAAGATTTTTAAAATATTTTAATTATAATTTTAGAAGTAATATATACTAGTAATTCTTTATATATTTTTATAATAAAATATTTTTTTAATTATACTAATAAGTTTTATAAATTTTTTAAAAATTAAAAATATTTAAGTACTTCTATTTTTAATAAAAAAGGTTGTGATAAAATTTATAATAATTATATAAAATAACTTAATAATAAAAATAATTAACTATAGAATATTATATAATTTTAAATCTTAAGTTTTATTTTTAAAATATATAAAATAATAAAAAATATATTTTTAATATAGTATATATATTTTATAAATAATAAGATTATCTAATATTAGAAGATATTTTTCTAATTTTAATAATTATAATTATTATAAATAATATAAAATATATTAAGCATAAAAAAATTAAATAAGTATATTTATAATTATTTTATTAAATTAATATTATTATTTATAATAATATCTTTAAATATACTAATATTAATATTTTAAATTATATAAAAGAAATCATTTTTTATAAAATATAGAAAATTAATTTAGAAATTAAATTATAAAATATTAATAATTTGTAATACTTAAAAATTAAGAATATAATTATTATAAATATATTATTTAAAGAAATTATTAAATTTAATAATATACATAGGATAATACTTAGATATTTAATAAATATTAATAAAAATATTTTAAAACTATATCCTAAAATAGTATAAAGAATATTTCTATATTAAATACTTAAAAATATATTTATAATAATATTAATATGTTAAAATAATAAAATAGAAATAAATTCTATTACTGGATATATTAAAAGATATAAATAAATTTGAAATTAAGATATTTAATTATAATAATATTAAATATAGTTTATTTAGATATACTAATAATATTTATTTAATTTATATAAAATATTTCAATTTCAATTTATAGAATATCTATATAAAATATAATATTTTTAATTTAGTAAATTAATAATTTATTTTATAGAAGTTAAAGTTCTGCCCTAAAATAAAATTAATTATATATATAAATAAATAATTTAGATAGGGTTTTATACTTTAGTCTATTTAAAATATATTATATTATAATGTTATAATTATCATAATAAATATTAAGATTAAAGTAGAAATAATAAAAATTATAATAAATATATTTTTTAACTTTATAAATTTATATTATAGATTTTTAAATATTCTATATTTTTTCTTAATATTAATAAATATTATATAAATTATATAATCTTAATAATTACTAGAATAATTTCTAATTAGGAATATTTTATAATTTTATAAAACTAAAGTTTTTTAAAAATAATATAATTGATTAATAAAAATTAAAGAAATAATCTAGCTTAATTAAATTTATAAAAAAAAGATTTTTAAGAAACTAGAATTTATTCTTAGATATATAAAATTAAATATATTAATATACTAATTTAGAAGTATTATAAAAAAAATTAATTAAAACTTTAATAAATTTAACTTTTGAATTTAATTTTTTGAACTAATTAAGTATAAAATTAAGATAAATAAAATACTTATCTAAAGTTTTAGAAATAATAATTATATTAGTAATATAAATTTAATAAAATTCTTAGAATTTCTATATATTAAGAATTATCTAATATTATATCTAATATATTAAATTAATATATTTTATAATAATGATATATAATTATAATAATAAATTTTTAATAATTATAATAAATTAATTATTAATAAAAAAATCAATAGTATTAATAATAAAAATAAAATAATATTTTTAAATTATTTCAAAAATTCTTTTATACAAAAATAAAATAATAATCTAGTTTAATTCTTTTCTAATATAAAAATTGATTATAGTATAATCTTTTTATCTTTTTTAAATAAGATTTATATTTATTCAATTTTTAGAAATATTAACTATACTAATATTTAAATTATCTAGTAAAACATATATATTATATAATATAAATATTTTTCTAAATTAATAAATAATTTTGAGATCATTATAAATAACAATATTATTAATATAAAGATTATTAATATAAAATAGTATTATTATTAATATTTATAAATTAATGATGATATTTTTATATCTAATTGTATTAGTTCTAATAAGTAAACTATAATATAAATTCTGAATTAAATATATTTTTAGAATAATATTTATGTATAAAAATTATTTATAAAATTAAATTAAATAAATTTTCTAGAATGATTTTAAAAAGAATATATTGAATATTATATTTTATTTAATTAATATTTAGAACTAATATTAGATATATTTAATAATATTTTAATTTATTAAACTATTTATTATTTAATAATATATTAACTGTAAAATACTTTTCTTATTTAGTAAAACTAATAGTATATTATATATATATATATATATTAATATATTTAACTAAACTATAGATTCTCTGTAGTACTCAATAATATTATAAATATAGTTAATAAGATTATTAATATTTTTATAATATATTATTTTATAAATGTACTTTATAGCTTTATCTAATAATAAATTATAATAGAAATAATTAATTTTTTTAAACTTAGGATTCTTTATATAATAGAAACTTTATTTATTTATATTAAAATTTTGCAGGTTTATATACTTTTTAAAATAATTATAAATATAATAATTATTATTACTATTACTAGATAGAATACTAGTATTTATTATTTAATTTAAGTAAATATCTACTTTATTAAATTAACTGAAGATATTAATTAGTATAACTTCTAATATAATTTATTATAATTAACTAAGATTAGTAGAAATATTATTAGATACTTTTATAATATTTATAATATTAGATATATTAATATAATAGAACTAATATAATCTATATATTAAATATTTAATAATATATTTAGATATTAGTATAAAGATATTTTACAGTATTTAAAAATATTCTGAATAATATTCTTAAAATTACTAATTAACTTAAGTTTAATATATTTAATCAATTTAATAAAATTATATTTATATAGATTGTAATTAGTATCTGTTAAGAATATTAAAAATATAAAAATATTTATAAACTATAATATTTCTATAAAACTTAGTATACTTTATCAATTTTTAAGAATATTTTTTATAATATCTGAACAATAATTATTTAATATAATTATAAATAAAAAGTTACTAAATTTAAAATAAAATTTAAAAAATAATTATAAAGGGAAAAGGTCAGCTAGGTATAGAATTAAAGTACTAGTATTATATAGATATAGACTAATTCTTATTTTTCTAGTATATAATAAGATCTAGATATTTAAAATATAGATTCTATTAAATTATTTCTATTATAATAATAATAGTTTTTTTATATTTTTTTTTCTTTTATTTTATCAATATCAGGATTTTCTAGATTTTATTATTTTTTTATTATAAAGTACTTATTTTTAAACTATTTCTATTATTAAAATATATATTAATATTATTTTATATTTCTTATTACTTAACACCGCTAAGAAATTAATAAATAAATATAAAATTTATTATTTATTATAATAATTATATATATAAATTACTATTTTCTATCTACAGTACCTCTTAATTTAAAGATATTATTTTATTTAAAATATTTTAAAATCTTGATAAAATAGTTTAATATAAAAATAAATAAATTATTTAAATTTAATTATTATTTTAATATAATATTAAATATAAAATATTATTAATATATTATAAAAAAAATAAATTATACTACTATAGATTTTTTTATATTAAATAAAAAAATTTAACGAATTATATTATAAATTATAGCTAGAATACTTAGAAATATTAAAAAATTAATAATAAATCTTAAGTAAGTTAATTTTTTTTAATATAATAATAATAAAAAATAAAACTCTATTATCTATAAATTATATAGTTTTATTATATTCTTTTTATTATAATATTTATAAATATAGAGTATATTTACTATTCTAAATATAAATTAATAATAGTTATTAAAAAAACTATAATTATAAGTATTTTTTATAATTTAAATCAACTTTATTAAATATTTAATAAAAAATATAAATATTTATTAGAATTAGAATAAATTTTATTATATTTTAAATTAAAATTAGTTATAAAATTTTAATATTTCTATTAGATAATACTAATTATTTATTTTAAATTTATATTATTATTTTTTATTTAAATATTATAGTTACTAAAGTTATATATTATTTTATTAATAAGAATAAAATAAAGAAAATTATAATTAATAAAATAAAATAAAAATTTTTTATTTAGATTATATAGAATTTATAAATATTTTTCTATTTTAATAATATTTTATTAATAATAATATTTTATTATATAAATTTTTGTTTATTATTATTATTATTAAATAAATATTAATTATATTTATACTTTAAATTATATAATAAATATAGTTATAATCTAACTAAGTATAATATATTATTATTTTATATTTTTTTTATAATTATATACTCTGGATTTGATATTATATTATTTTAATATTAATTTTTATATATATTATATATATATTTATAATTTTAATAACTAGATCCAGCTAAAATCTTAAATAATTAAATTTAGTTAAGATAAAAAAATATACTAAAAAAATTAATATTACTAGTAAATACTATACTAAATATAATATTTTTTTAATTCTATAAAAAAAATAAAAATATTCTACTATATCTCTATTTCTTATAGAAAAAATACTATTAAATATTAGATTATTAATATTTAAAAATATAAGAATTATAAAAAAACTATTATTAGTAATATCTATATTATAATATCTAATTTTATTATTATTCTAGAAATAAATTCTATAAATATTATATAATAATTTATTTATTATTTAGTTTTTTTTTAATTTTATTTTTTTAAATTTATATATCTTCTGTAAAATATCTACTAAGTTTTTAATTATTAATTATTAATTATATTTTAAAAACTATTTTTTTATTTTATAAAATAAAATTAATTATTTTATAATATTAGATTATCTAGTATTTATTCTATTTTCTATTTATTATTATTATCTAGATTAGATATAAATAATAATTTAATTTTATTTTCTTTAATTTTCTAAGATTCTAGAAAAAATATATAAAAGATATTATATAAATAACTATATTTTACTAGTAAATATAAATAAAATATTTATTTTTTAATTATATCTATAATTTAGAATAATCTAATAAATTTAAATATTAGTTTATAAACTATTTTTTTAATTTTTAGATTTTTAATAAATAGTTTAACTAAATTATTTTTTTTAAAAGTATATATTATTTTATTTTTTTTTAAAAATAAAGTATTATATAGTTATTATAATAAAGTACTTATTTTTTAATAGTATTCTACTAATTTTATTATAGAATTTTCTAAATATTATTAAATTTTTTTAGTTTTTTTATAATAAATAATACTTCTATTTTTATAGAATTATTTTTAATTTATAATTAAAACTCCAAAATATAATTTATAAAAATTTAAAAAAAAATATTTTAATAAATATATTTTTATAATTATTATAAGTAAATTTAATTTTAAATAATATATTAGTTTAATAATCTTAATTTTTTATTATAAAATATCTTAAATAATATTCTAAGACTTAATTTACTTTTTTAATTTAGTTATTAATTTAAAAATAAAATATTATTAATAATCTTCTTTTTATTTTAATTTAAAAATAGAGATTTAACTAAAATTAATTAATAAATATTAATTTTTTATTAGTAATTATATCTATAAATAATTTATACTTTAATTTAATTTTTTAATAAAAAATATTAATTAATTATCTTATATATATTATATATAATACAGGTAAAAAATTATATAATTTTATAAAATAATTAATAATAATAAATATTAAATTAAACTAAGTTTTTTAATAATAAAATTCTAGTAATTTAATAATAAAATTTATAATAATTTTAGTTTAAAACTATAATAAAATTGATAGACTTTTAAATTTTTTATATAATTAATATCTAAAAATTATTTAATATTAATAAGTTAAGTATATTACTATATATTTTTTTATTTATTTTTATAAATTTATCTAGTAAAATTTTCTTTTAATAAATTATTTTATTTTTTTTAAAGTAATCTACTAGTAGATTATTATAATAATATTATAAAATCTTTTTATAAAAATTATTTAATTTAGATATATATAGTTTTTTTTAAAATATAATAATATATTAGTAATAATATTCTAATTTTTTAATTTAAAAATAATAATTTTTTATTATAGAATATTTAAATTTTTAAATTATAATTACTTAAATAAACTTTTTAAATCTTTATTAATTTTATTATTATAAATATTCTTAGTTTTATTAATTTATTTTACTACTAAAATCTTAATAATTTAAATTAAATCTAGTATATAAATTATAACTTAATTAATTAATTTTATATTAATATATTTTATAAAAATACTTAATACTATATAAATACTAGATTTAAATTTTTTATAAAGATATTTTATTATATCTAAACTAGAATTTCTTCTTGAATACTATTAAGTAATAGATTAAATAAATCTAAAATACTTATATAATATTATTATTATAATTATTATTTAATATATTAAAAAACTTAGATAAAATATTAGTAGAGTTAGTTTTTTTATTATAAAATATTAATTTTATATATTAGTATACTTAATACTTATTTAATTATAATTAATTTATAAAAACTTAGAGGTTTATATAATTTAATAAAATTTTAATAATATATTAAGTTTCTTTAGATATTAATACTAGTATTTAAATAAATAAATAATAATAAATAGCTTTTAGTTTAGAATTATCTAATTTAATTCTACTTTAATAAATTTTCTTAATTAGATAATAATTATATAGAATTAATTTATAAATATTAATTATATAAAAATTCTAGTTATTCTTTTTTTATAAATATTAGTTTTAATTTAGATTTAATATAGAATTAAAAAATAAAATAATAATATTTTTTAAAATAAATTAATAAATTAATATAATACTAGTTATTTATAAAGTATAAAATAATATAAACTAGGTTTTTTTATTATTTTAATTATTTTTTAATAAGTTAATTAAAGATAAAATAAGTAATAAAAAATTATAAATAAATTATTAATAAAAATTATAAAATTTAAGAAAAACTTATACTTTACAAAATTTTCTCAATAATAACTAAAAGATAATAATATTTATTTATTAAAAATTTATAATAATATCTTAGAAAAATATTATATAACTAAAAAAATTTAATTTAGGTCTAAAAAAAATATTTTAAAACTTTAATATATAAATCTACTTTTCTTAATTAGCTTATAACTTATTTAATATATTTAATATATTTAATTTTTATTATTAAGAAAATAAGAATATTATCTAGATAAATAATATAAATAATATCAAGAATATTATATAATATAAAATAAATATAATTTTTAAAAAAAATAAAAATATTAGTTAAACTAAATAATATAACTAAGTATTTAAAATAATTATAATATATTTAAAATATAATCTTTTATTTATCTTTTTTTTAATATAAATTTAATAATAAGTATTATATATATTAATCTTATTAAAATATTTATATTTTTATAAGATAATCAAGAATTTCTATAATAAATAAAAAAAATAATAATTCTTAATTATAATCTTATTAAGATAATAGTAATATATATAAAAATATAAACTTTTATTTTTTTTAAATATAAATAAAATAAAAAATTCTATAAGATTTTTAAATAATTAAATTCTTTTATTTTTTAAGTTTTTATTAATATATTACTTTAAAATTAATAATTTCTTTTTAAATAAAAAATAAATAAAGTTAAATAAAGATTTTCTATTATTAATAAAATTAATAATATAATTATTTTTATAGTAATTAATAATCTTTTAAACTAGTTAAAAAAAATCCTAAAAATCCTAAAAATTTATTAAAATATTATTATTCTATAAATATTCTAGTATTTTATTTTCTATAAATAATTATAATTTTTTTAATAATTTAATTAAAATATATATATAAATATAATTTTAATATATTTTAATAAATTTTTAAAAATATAATTCTTATATATTATAGAATTTAAACTATTATATTTTATTTTATAAACTTAAATAGATTTTATAGTTATTAATAGTAGTTATAAATAATAAAATAAAAATATTATTAGAATTATAATAAATTATTATATAAAATTTAGTAAACTATTATTAAATTTCTCTTGAATTAATTATTTTAATAAGAATATTTTATATTTTATAATTAAAAATTATTCTGTTATTAATAATCATTAAATTTAAAAATTATAATAAAATTTTTATAATATATTTAGGTTTTCCTATTTTTACTTTTATTTTTATTATTATAAGTATAAATTTTAATAATAAATAATGAATATAATTATTTTATTATATTCTTTAGATAATTGATAAATATATCTTTTAATATATTAATTAAAATTAAGAAGCAGCTTAATAAAGAAAATAAATTTTTTTTTTAATATTTTTAAAAAAATACTATTCTAGTATATTAAAATAAATATAAAATTTATATAAATCTTAATTATTTTATTATTATATTTATTTAAGTTAACTTATTATATATAGTTTAAATATAGTAGTATTTCTTATAAAAAAATAATTTTTTTAATAAAAAAAACTATAAATAATTAATAAGTTTTTTTTATTTTATATTATACTAAAATCTTTTATTAATAAATTATAAATAACTAGAATAAAAAATTTAATATTTATAAAAAAATTTCTAATTTTAAATTATTTTTAGAATATAGTTATTAAAATAATATCCTATACTCTTTTTTTATAGATAAATAAAAAAAGAATTAAAATTATAAAAAAAGATTAACTAGATATAGAATTAAAGTATTAATATTATATAAATATAAATTAATTCTTACTTTTCTAATATATAATAAAGTCTAGATATTTAAGATATAGATTCTACTAAATTATTAATATTATAATTATTTTATAATTAAAGTATAGGTATTCTGTTACAGTAACCACTTAGTTATATAGATTAACCATAACAATAATATAATATATAAAGAATTAAAGTAAAATATAAATATAAATATAAAATATAGAATAAAATTAACTATTTTAATATAATTAAAATTTCTAAATATATATATTCTAATAGCTATTCTAATTTAATAAAAAATTTTAATAATTATTAAAAACTTAAGTTTAATAATTAATTAAAATACTATTTAAATATCTAAAAATAGCTAATAAATTTTATAAGAAGATTAAAAATTTTATATAATATAAATTTATAAATATTTTATAAAATAAAATAAGTATAATATTATTAAAATTATAAAATAGATATAATAATAAATAAATAATAAATTTATTATAAAAAATTAATATTATAATATTTTTAAAAAATTAAAAATTAATTATTTAATAAATAATAATTAAATAAATTAATTTTAAGAATATTAAGATAATAATCTAAGAATATTAAAATTAATATTAAAATTAATAATATAAAATATAATCAATAAATAAATATAATAAATAATAAATAATAAAATAAATAAAAATAATCTAATATAAATATTTAATATAATATAAAAAAAGTTTTATAAAAAATAAATAACTAATAAAATTCTAAGATAATATATTAATTTAAAATTATAAATAATATTATTAATTAAAAAATAAGATAAATAAATTAAAGCTAGAATAAAAATAATAAATTAAAATTAAAAAATTAAATATTTTATAATAAGAAAAGTAGATATAAAAAATAAAATTAAAAATAATAAAAAATTTATTAATATAGAAAACTATATAATTTATTAAATAAAAGAAAAAATATTAAGATAAAAAACCTAATATATAATAAATAAAAAAATAAATAAATATAAAAATTAAAAAAATCTTTAACTAATATAAATCTTAATATAATATCTTATATATTAGAGAACTAGAATATATTATTTTATATTATAATAATTAATAATAAAGCTAAAAAGTAAATAAATAAAAAAATTAGATTAAGAAAAAAATCTTAAAAATAATTAAAAATTAAAGATTTAAGAAGTCTTCTACTAGAGTAGTATAAAAAATAATAAAAAAATAAAATAATAAAATTCTTAGTTAAGCTAAGGTTTACTATAATTCCTTTTTTTATTCTCTACTTTATTAAATACTCTTTCCTATTTCTTTAATAATTTACTATAGTTTCTTTTCGTAATTATTCTGAGGATATACTATATACTATATATATACAACTTAATTATTATGAAGACTAGATTTATGAGTATAGTATCTATAATGATTTTAATCAAGATAGAATTCTATCATCTATACTTGACTATTTCCTTGACTATTTTCAGTGGTTCCGAGGGTTTTTACTTATTACTTAGTTTTTCTTTAATTCTTCCTCTATTAGCAGTACAGCCGGTAAAAAGTCTGATCAGGGACAGCCCACCCCTCCTTTATATCACAGCAAACTTATGGATGCTCCAGAAAAGTCCAGTGCCACTCGGCCTTTCATTTTCTTTTCCGCATATACTTAAAAAGTCTCAGGTAACTTGCTCCCAAGTCCCTATCAAGAGCCAAATACAAGTTGAAGTACTTTCCCATCACCGTTTGCGTCTTTCTTCCTCCTTTCGCAGCCGCTTGCGACTCTCCCGAGCGATCATATCACTCAAATCCTCTTGAAAATCCCAGCTAGGGTCTGTCTCACGCTGCTTTTGTGACTCGTACATTTTCCTGATGTCGCCCTGGCCGATGCCCTCTTCTGACTGCAAAGCATCTGGATCAAAGGAAACGTCGACATCACCAGGCTTCTTCCGCTTTCTGTTGGCATCCTCGGATCCCAGTACAGGTAGATCGTCCGAAGTCTTGTGGAGATCATAGACCTTGTCAGCCCCGAAAAATCCTTGAACATGCGCCTGTCTTTCAGGTATAACCTGGAAAGCGCTTCTTTGACCCGTGGATTCCTCTGTTTGAGTTCCTCGATAATGCTTACGCACGTCGAACTCCCCAGAAATATTTTCAGGGCCACTTGTCTCCGTGGGAACAGCTGATGCCAAACCGCTGGGGGTTTCCAAACCACTAGGAGTTTGTAATCCCGTGTCCACATCATCGTCGTCATCGTCGGTAGCAGCACTGCTGGCTGCATCATCTTCACCTTCTTCGCTTTCATCGTCACTTAATTCCGGCGCCTGTAACTCCCCCCAAAGATCCTTCTCCACAGGTTCACCCTGCTGCACCACCTGCTGAGGCTGTAAAACGCCAAAAATGTCACCACCGTAAAGAGGTCTGTTATGTTCGTCGACTGGAGGTTTTCCATACCCTCCGGGATGATAACCCCACATCGCACCCGGTGGCGGGGGAGCGTTAAGACCAGGTATTTTGAGCGCAGGATAGGACGGTGGCGGCCCATATCGCTGTTGATTGATCAACCACGGAGGCGGGGCACCGGGCGGCATGTTCAGTGCCTCCTTCAACTCTGCACTAAGTTCTCCAGGCCTCAGGTGCCTCAGGTTAGTCTCGTACTCCTTGCCCTCATAGTAAACCTCCCCATAACGTGTGAGTTCTGGTTTGGTTTGAAATCGGAAAAATGCCTCGTAGAGTTTTTGGTAATCAATGTCCAGTCTCCCCATCTTTGGCTGGACCCTTTCTCTCTGCTTCTGTTTCAAAGTTGCCTGCTCTTGCTTCTCCAAAGCAGCATCGCGCATTTCTGATATTCCTGTCTCCTGAATGAACTTGGGCAGCGCAAATGGAGCTTTCTCGACACCTCTTTTCGATGATAGATACTCTCGTTTCAGAGACCAGTGAGAAGGCACGGGCACGACATTCCGGTACGACTTGAGGTGAACAAGCAGTCTCGGATCTGGTGCTGAGGTATCTGTCCATTCAACTATTTCTGGTTTTCGAACCATTGCCTTCAATTCGGCAACGGAGAGTTTGTTCAATTCCTTCCTCTTTCGTCTTGATAGCACAGGCTCCTTCTCCTCTTCGTCGGGAATTTCATTATCCTCATCGAAATATACGACAGGCTTAGTAGGTTCTTGGGTTGCTAAGGGTGTGTTCCCAGAGTTATCAAATTTGTCAATAACATCCTTGTACATTTGCCACAACGCGTTGTCATTTTCTGGAGTCACAATATCCTGGAGTTTTTGTGGGACAGCTTCAGGCGCGGGAGGCGACAGAACGTTATTGTCCGAGAAGTGCGCATTGGGTGTTTCTGAAGTAGTCTCAATTGAATTGGCCTTTGACGATGCCAACAGATTAATGAGTAATACTTCTCGGGTCTAGACATGAACAACTTACCTGAGATTTCAGGGCCTTCCTCTTTGCCCTTCTCAGCTGATTCTTATTGGCCTTCATGGCTGGGCGTCACTATCAACAAACCGCCTGCCTGTTCTCGACCACGCACTGTGAAAATGTATAAAAATTTCACCCTAAAGATGCAACAATTTGGGCAAGTGTAAGTCAAAGGATTTGAATGACAACGGAATGATTAGAAGTGAAGCTAACAAGATGGGAGGATTCCTGCTCGGTGTTCTTGGGTGCGAAGTATTACAGCCACTAGTGAGAGTTGAATCATGTGATCATGCTCTGTCGTGGCGGCATGCTACTAGGAAGTACCCGCCGGACTACTCGTATGAGATGATCCTGAGCGCAGACCTGACTGACCTATTTACCCAGTGGCTATATCCCTCTATGCTGTGAAAAAACCTACGAATATGCTTTCTGGGTCTGAGATTACCATGAACAAACTGAACATCCTTATTGTATTAACCCAACGCCCACAAGGCAGATCTCCACGATTCGCGTGTTTTCGATGTTCTGTGAGAATCGAGCCAACAGATACATTATGCCAACGAAGATAGTCCATGATATTCCTATACAATAACTCATTGTACGAGGAAGACCATTTTCTCAAACATAACCGGCAGTCTGCGTTTTGCGCTAAGAAGCAATCTATTTCTTCTTCTTGGCTGACCGCGATTCTACACATTTGTTTCAAATGAGTCCTTGTCTTTGGGGTTTTCGAGTGGTTGACGTGATAAACATTACCTGCAGCTGTTCTCTTCTTCTTCGGCCTGCCTTTCCCTCGCAGTTTGGCACTGTTGCAACCCGTAAGAATCAATCGAAAAGAAATTGGAAGGCACATACATTTGAAGAGCCTCTTCCCTATCATCCTCCCTTTCATCAAACATCGTCAATCCCAGAGGCTTGTACGTGGCTTGCAAATCCCGGAAAGAAACTGTCTTCTTGGGGTACCATGCTGCAAGACTTGGACCACGTAATCTTTGCCGTAAGACCTTGTTTCCCAACCGTAGTCTCTCGGGGTTGAAATTCAGTGAGAAGATCCGACACTGGACCTGCTGGGAGATAAGCGGGACGTTCACAGCAAGCATACGAATTTGAAATTGCAGGAGGTGTTTAAGTTCTTTGGCGCGACTTAAATTGTCCGAAAGACCATACCTTTGCCAGATCTAGTATTCGACTGTATTGGGCCGCCATTTCAAGGCTGGCAACTGGGCGATAGCGACTAGGATGAGGTTACGAATCGTGGCTAAGGCTCTACCCCCTATCGACTCTTCGAATGACATCACGTGATAGATAACTTTTCTTACCGTGGAACTGATCTACGCTGTCCACCATTTCACCTGGCCTACAAACACGTCTGTTAGCATGCATTCGAAAAGGAAGTCGGTTTTTTCTCCGGCCTTGAATGGCGATAGCAAAAAGACCAAGGTACTTCAATTCGACCGATTGATTGTGGATTCGTGTGCTCCAGATTCTGACATAAAAGTAGCATAATGAATCTCGATGTGCCCATCATCAATCTTTATTTCATGAAATCCACCAAGATGAAGCACTATCCACCTTGAAGACCGTGGTTCGCAACATTATTGACAATCGCAGCTCTTCATTAACCAAGGGCAAACCGTCAGGCGAATCGAAGATCCTAAGGCTATTGACAGAGCTTGATGTTGCTCTACGCGACGCAGAAGCCCTTGTCCCGTCATCCATCGCTGCGCAAGGTCCGAAGTCTCGGAACGCTGCAATAAGCCAGAACCCTTTGATGCCTGAATTGCCTTCGATTACGGATAGCACTCTTCGAAACGCAGTTTTCACGCATCCGGGCATGAAAAATGATATCAGAGCCACATATGATCGCCTCGAAGTCCTCGGAGATGCCTACATAGAAGTCATATCCACGCGGCTCATTTGGGATAGGTTCCAGAACATATCATCTGGCCGGATATCGCAAATCCGCGAGCTACTTGTAAAAAATGAAACCCTAGCTGAATTTGCAACAAGGTATGGATTTGACACCAAAGCTTCGGTGCCATCAGACTACATGGATCAACCCAAAAGATGGTTAAAAACAAAGGCGGATCTTTTCGAGGCATACGTTGCAGGTCTTATATTATCCAACCCAGCTGGTTATGATATAGCTAAAGAATGGTTGTCGCAGTTGTGGTTGCCTACACTCGAGCGACTTGGTGAGCAAAGGTCTTCTTTACATGCCAAGGAAGCGCTGGCCAAGAAAATCATGGGGAAGGGTGTTAAACTCCATTACACTGATGAACGCGCCCCTTCGCAAAGAGGAAAAGAGCCGCAAATCTTCCATGTGGGGGTATATCTGACTGGCTGGGGTTGGTACAATAAACATCTTGGTTCTGGCCAAGGTACCAATAAAGCTATCGCAGGTGATGAGGCAGCCCGGCAAGCATTACTCAATGTCTCACTAATTGACGAGATCATGAAAATGAAAAAAGCAGAGCCGTTGCCAGAATCTTGAAGGTCTCTCCGCACCTCCTGTGATCGCGAGGCCGACAATTTCACTATTCTGATTTCAGTCTAAACCACCAAACCTCCTTGTCCATGCCTCAACATACCCAGGTTATCATGAGATTGGGGCTGAAAGTCTGCTCGAACACCTTGAATTATTGGCGATCTCAGTCCCTGCGAAATACTTGAGGTTATACTCGACCAATCACTTATCTTTGACCCTCGTGTAGTCAGCACCTAGTCTAGGTACGAGTAGGATGTAAAAATACATGAATGACTCAAAGTTAGGGTTTCGATGATGCTTCCCCCTCCCATTAGTCACACGAGGAATCAAGCATACTGATTTGTAGGATGACACATATTTTCGAAATCAACTATCTACACGTACTGGCAGGACGCTTTTGTGGTCATGAGACCTACCAAATCTTGTAATCCCCATGAGTTAGCAAGAAATTGAAATATGTTGTTCGCAAGATAGCTGCTACCATTTGTCTACGGAGTAATGTGATATCCATTGAAAGGGCTATGGGCTTGCCCGCTCTTCAAGGTCAACTCACTGTAAGCTGGAGGTATTTAACTGCACACTGGTGGCTACACTCACCAATTACACTCACTAATCAGCACGCCTTATTATATATGAGCCACCCACTACACTGCCACACCGCCAGGTGTTTCTTACCCCTCAATGGATCCATGATGAACGTGGACAATACCAATACCAAATAAGAGACGAGTCGAGAGTACAGTACAGTACACCTGTATAGTATACAGTATAGAATTACATTATACTGTACAGTGTAGAGATGTGTAATTACAAGGATCTGGAGAAAGTTCTATACAAACATAATATGAGGGTTCAACCTTCTATACTTGTCATATTTCAATCACGTGAATTTGATTCCGGGTGTAGCCAGTTAATAATAAATATCTTTTTCTTTCCTGTATTAAAACATATATAATCAATAAATTAAATTAAAATACTTATTATTAAAATATTTTCAAATTTCTGATTTATCAAGATTTAAAAAAGACTCTAAGTTAGTATATAATTCTATATAAAATATAAATTTCTTAAAATAAGTTAGAGATAAAAAAATCCTATAATAACCTCTCTCTGAAACAAACTGCTGATATTATTTTTTTGAATTAAAAATATTAACTAGTCAACCATCAAGGAATTAAGAAAAGAGTATCCCACTTTATATATATGTATCACGTGTTGAAATTTCTAGAAATAAGTTCCTTACATACCCCTGAAATCCAGCCTCAATTCCATACATTTCATTACATTTCATCTTCCCTAGTACAGTACTTATGACCAAAATGAACCCCGCTTTCCCTAGGCAATTGTCGTCATGTGGCAGATCATCAATCGACCCTTTCCATCATATGGTATGCTCCATAGCATCATCGTATCTGTTGCTAATATGCCAGTATAGTATCACATAACCGATAATTGATCTCCGCATCTCAATCTGCAGGTCATCAGATTCACAGCCTCCACACAGTTAGCGTCTTGACTCTTGAGGGATGCTGGCTTTACATGTGTATTTGCCTGTCGCTGTCGCCACGCGCAAACCCCGCAATCCCATGGTCGCTGAAGTTGCTTCTATTTGGTACCTTAGGCCCGGCAATCCGCGCATTGACTCATACTCCATCCAGCCTTAGCCTGTTTCTTCTGATCTGATGGAAAGGGGGCTTCGGTCAGAAACATCATTCATATCGGCTCAAAGATCTCGTGGGCGCTCTTTATCGAACACACTCTCAGCGCAAAGCAAAGGCAGAAAATATTTCTGCCTTCGCCCGATACCTAGTATACATCCCTTTTCTCGGTCATTGTGTGAGCCTTATCGCCGAGATCCAAGCCATACCTACTTATTGCCACCAGACAAAGAGGCCGCCCTGACAAATCAACAGCACGTGTGTTTTGCCAGCATTGATCAGGTCCCAATTCCATTTACTTCCATTAACACCATATCAGTGCTCAAAGCGCCTCTTCGCTCTGTGATTAAAAACTGCATTTGCCCAAGGCTGACCTTTTAATCAGTGACTCCTGCTCCTATATTCACTTTTGAACCAAACTTGGCTTACCCCTCCCCGAATCTCTGGCCCAAACTTGGGAGCCTTTCCCCGTGATGACCTCACTCACTACTGCCTCATCGCTAAGTCAAAGTGACAAAGCCAATATGAGTCGCCTGCCATCCGTTTCCAGTTTGATGTCACCTCCAGAGTCGAAACCTCTGGATGTCTTCAATTCGATTACGATGTCCAATTTCACACTACCGCAGGATCCACCATATAGTCATAGCATGGAACTACCTTTCATCTCGGGTGATCGAAAGCGTACGCAGTCAGAAATGGACTTGCCATCACCACCTGTCACTCCCTATGCTGGAACTAAGAAGAGGAAATCGAACGTTTCCGAACAAATTGACAAAGATGCTGTCATGGGCTCATCCAGAGACCCTCTTCTTTTCCCGCGACATGAATCTATAAATGATATTGCCACTGATGAACCTTTGTTTGGGCCCATGCCTCCTAACACCACGGAAGCGTTGGTCAACCAACATATCAATTCTCACATGGCGAGATTCGAGAACAAACTAAATAAGCCGACACGTGAGGAGTATCTTCTAGCTCTTTCGTGTGTACCGATTGTATCTTCTCAATTTAACCGCAATCCAGCAGCATGGGCCAAACAGGAGCGAGAGACATTAGAGCGTCAGTTGTCATTGATGAACCATTCTCGTCCTCGTGTATTAGAGGCCGGGTTGAAGAAACTTGCACCGGCACCCACGAAGAGGACGCTGGCTGCACAGCCTCGTGTTCAACGGGCGTCTAGAGTAAAGCGAACTCCGAAATCTACACCAAAGCAGAAGATTCTCGACAGCTTTGACATACCACTGTCGAGCGCAAAGCAAGCTCGCTCTATAGGGACCAATCGGGACGATATTAATTATAGCTCCATCCAAGACTTTTCCCCTTCGATAGAGACTCTTGGCGGCAATTCAAAGGCTTTGAAAGCAGATTGGAAAGGGCAGGTGTTAGATCTCAGTCAGGATCCAGACAGGCATCTACTCAGCTCGGCCGAGCTCGGCCTGGCAGCAACTTTGAGGCTCTCATGCGCAACGTATCTGTGCAGCAAGCGGCGGATTTTCGAAGCTCGAGTCAAGGCCCTAAATGTCGGTAAGGAGTTTCGCAAGACAGACGCCCAGCAGGCATGCAAGATCGATGTGAACAAGGCAAGCAAGCTGTGGACCGCGTACGAACGCGTGGGCTGGTTCAACCCAGAACATTTTCAACAGTATCGGCGACAATAGGGCCCGAGATTTTTCAATCACGTCCTCATAACGAGCATCTCCTACCACTTTGTGTCTTGCTCTCTGGCTAATTAGCGATTCGGTGCTCGATGTTTGACAGTGAATCGTGTCATATCACCACGCAATTTCTTTTAATCTTACCTCTTACCAACGGCCATGATTATAAGATGTTGTTTAAGTTTACATTTAGACATAGCAGGCTGTCTGTGATAACGTGACCTTCTGATACTTAACTCTAATGATGTTTGCTGATTCTGACTTCATACCCCCATGGCGACTGTCTCTCATCGAAGTACTAGCTTTGGTCTCATTGGCTCCACGTTGATGTGGTGGCTCCTCTGTTATATGTCTTGTGAGGTGGCGTACGAGTGGGCTTAATTTATTTATTCCAGACCCTTTTTTTGCCTTGTGCTACTTGTTGAAGATCTCCGATGTAATGTTCCATGGTAGATGCATTGGACTGTGCCTGAATCGATATTGTCATGATATTTCCACCAGGCAGGTACCTGTATTAGAGGTCTTCAGTAACTGTGACCAAGCCTAGACTAGGTGGGCATAACCTGTGTAAATCAGAAAAGTAGACATCTTCATAGTAAATAAATCTTGGTTGTATATCATGAAGTTGGGTATTTCTGTTGCAACTTGAAAATAGTGAGTTTCATCCTCTGTGTCTGAGCATGAGTTATTTTCAAGATCTAATTCTTGCTTTCGAAGAATTTTAATTACTTCTTCTTATATAAAATAGATTTAAAAGGTACAAGGCAACTACTGGATACTTTTATATATCTAAACACATAAAATGTGTTATTGATCTATTGTGAAATTTCTTTTATAAGGGCTTTGTTGATTATGAAATGTGAACAGTTAAATCTACTTAGGACATAAGCGGCTGATAGTACAATATTCTCCTGATTCTGCCAGGCAGAACAGTAGGTTTTAGTCCTGGTTCGGTCCTAGGGTTGGTCATGGTTGCTGAAGACCTCTATTATTGCCGGAGGAGATCTAGGCCCAGGTCCCAGTGCGGTAGTTCAGCAGTAATTTTCATAGGAAGTTGTTAGAACTACCCTCCTTTATAGATATAACTATCCGGCTTTTCCCTGATTAGGGTACAAGTACTAGGGGGTAAAATAGTATGGTGAATGAATACCTCTCATAAGCATTAAAGATAGTAATCTAATATTTAAGATATCATTACTACTTTTCTATTTTGTTATTTTTACAGTAGTAGTTAATATCTCTTTATAATAAATTTATTATAAGAATTAAATATATTATGATTTATTTTTAATTCTAAAGTAGAATTAAGATTATATTTATAATATATTATTTAAAAATATTTTCTAGTACATGTATAATAATATTTAATATTTCTAAATAACTCTACTGTTTTTTTATCATTTTTGTATAATAGTTACAATTTATTTTTAGATAAATAGGATCAAATAAGCTAATATATTAATTTATAAATATTAGGAAAGAAAAAGGAAAAAAATATAGTAAACCTTAGTTTATCTAAAGATTTTATTATTCTATCTTTTTATTAATTTTTATACTGCCTTAGTAGAAGACTTTTTAAATCTTTAAATTTTAACTATTTCTAAGATTTTCTTTAATTTAATCTTTTTATATTATATTTTTTAGTTTAATTATTAACTACTATAATATATAATAATATATTTTAATTTTTTAATATATAAAATATTATATTAAGATTTATATTAATTAAATTTTATCTTTTTAATTTCTATATTTATTTATTTTTTTATTTATTATATATTAAATTTTTTATATTAATATTTTTTCTTTTATCTAGTTAATTATATAATTTTTTATATTAATATATTTTTTAATTTTTTAATTTTAATATTTATATTTATTTTTATTTATAAAATATCTGATTTTTTAATCCTGATTTATTATTTTTATTCTAATTTTAATTTATTTATCTTATTATTTTTTTATTATATTATTTATAATTTTAATTTAGTATATTATTTTAGAACTTAATATTATTTATATTTTTTTATAAATCTTTTTTTTATATTATATTAAGTATTTATTTTATATTATTTTTATCTATTAATTATATTTTATATTATTAATTCTTAATATTAGTCTTAATATTTCTAATTTATTATTTAAATATTTTTAGAATTAATTTACTAAATTATTAATTACTATATATCTAATCTTTAATTTTTATAAAAATATTCTAATATTAATTTTTTATAATAAATTTATTATTTATTTATTATTATATTTATTATTATAATTTTAAAAATATTATATTTATCTTATTTTCTAGAATATTAATAAATTTATATTATATAAAAATCATAATTTTTTTATTAAATTTATTAATTATTTTTATATATTTATACTATATTTTAATTAGTTATTAAATTTTTATATTAAACTAGAATAATTATTAAAATATATATATTCTAAAGTTTTAATTATATTAAAATAATTTATTTTATTTATATTATAAGTAGTAATATCTATTTCTATATTTTATTTTATATTAATTAAAGAATTTAATAATTTAATAATATTAATTTTAAGTTTTATTATATTAGAATAAATTAATTTTATTATTTTTAAATAATATAATATTAGTATTACTAATTAATAAATATTTTTTTTATTATCTAGTATTTTAATATTATAATTAAATTATTTATTAATTAGATATTCTAAATATTATTTAATAATTTTATTTTTTATTTTAATTTTATATTTATATTTTACTTTAGTTTTTTCTATACTATATTATTTCTTAGAATTTATTTTAAATTTAATAATTTTTTTATTTATAGTTATATTAAACAGTTGTTATTTAAATATTATAAAAAATATTTCTAAGTATATTCTTAAGAATTTATAAAATATATTAAATTTTATAAAAATATTATAATTTATAAATATTCTTATATTTTAATTACTTTTTTAATTAATACTAATATTAATTATAAATATAATATTATTAAACTAATTAAATATATTAAAATTATATTAATTAGTAATTTTAAAAATATTAATAAAAATATTTCTAAATATTATAAAAATATTCTTATATTAGTATTCTAGTATATTATTAAATATTCTAAATATTTAATATATAAATTATATTAGTTTTATTATATTAATATATCTAATATTATAAATATTATAAAAATATCTAGTAGTTTTTTTAATAATTTTAATTAATTATAAGAAATTATATTAGAAATTATACTAGTTAATATTTTTATTTATTTTAATAAAATAAATATTTATTTAAATTAAATAATAGGTATTAGTATTTTATATAATAATAGTATATTTTTTAATAGTAATAATAATAATTATTATATTAGAAATTATTTTAATAGTTATATAGATTTTTAGAATTTTAATATATATAATTAAAATTTCTATTATATAAAGAACTTTAAATCTAAAAAAATTAGTTATTTTTATTTTTATTTATTTTTAAATAAAGTTATAAAGTAAATCAGTAGAGAAATATATTATAAAAATATTAATATTTTTATTAATTATATTTATAATTTTATTTAATACCGCAGAGAACCTATAGTTAAATTAAATTTATAGATTTATATATATAATATAATTTTTATATAGTATATTACTAGTTTTATTAAATAAGAAAAATATTTTATAACTAATATATTATTAAATAATAAATAATTTAATAAATTAAAAAAATATTTTATGTTAAGTTTTTATATAATAATAATAAAATTAAGTACTCTATTTTATAGAATAATAATATATAAATTAATAAATATATTAATTTATTTATTTAAAAGATAATTTTTTATATTTATACTACTTATATAATTAATTTATTTTAATAATTAATTTATATTTAAAACTACCTGGATCTGTAACTCTATATATAATTAATATATTTAAATAAAAATAATATAGTTAATAAATTTTTTTAAATAATTTAATTTATAATAATATAACTAGAAAACTCTTATTTATATTATTTAATATAAAAAGTATTCTAGATTAAAATCTTAAAAAACTTATAAATTTTATATTTATTAAAAATTAAATAAGTTCTATAGAAATTTTAGAAATATAATAAAAATTATACTAATAATTATAATGTTAAATATAATAAAAAATATAATTAATAATTATATTAGAATTAGTAGAGTAATCTAAATCTAAATTAATAATTAAATAATTATTAATAATTCTAATAGTAGTAGTAATAATAATTTTATTTTTATATTTTAAATTAATTTTAGAATATATAAATCTTTTAATAAATTATAATAAGTAATTCTTTATCTATTCTAAATAATTATTAGTCTTAGAATAATAATAAGTTTTAAAAAAAATTAATATTAGTATAAATTCTAGAATTTAATTTTTAGATTATTTTAAAAGAATTAATAAAATTATAGATATATATATATAATTATTATTATTAATCTAATAATATTAATTAAAAAGATTTATTCTATCTATAAATAAAATAAGAAATATTATATTTAAAAATTTTAAATAATAATTAAAGTAGTTCTATAAATAAATATATAATTA
Source organism: Aspergillus homomorphus CBS 101889 (assembly GCF_003184865.1). Classification (NCBI taxonomy): domain Eukaryota; kingdom Fungi; phylum Ascomycota; class Eurotiomycetes; order Eurotiales; family Aspergillaceae; genus Aspergillus; species Aspergillus homomorphus. The sequence continues at coordinate 51,025 of NW_020291964.1, read as the reverse complement.
GTATAAATATATTAATTATTCTAATTAACTTTAAATTAAAAAATATAATTATAATTAATCTAACAATAATAATTATTATAAAGACTATAATAATATTTATAATAAATATAATATATATATTATAAATAATAGTAATAATATTATTATTAATACTAAAATTAAAAGTATTTTTATATAAATTAAAATTTTACTTATTTTATATAATAATTATAATATTTTTTATACTAAATAATAAATTATATAAGTATTTATTCTATAATATCTAATTATTTAAATTTATATTATTTAAAATTATTAATTATTTTAAGATTTTATTAGTTAATATTATTAAATCTAAGTATTATAAAAATATTATTAAATATATCTAATATTAATTCTAAATATTAAATAAAAAAATATATAATATTTAAGATATTTTTTTAAATAATTCTAGAAATAGAACTGTTTAATCTAATTTTATAAATATTTTTTATATATAAATATTATTATAAAAATATATTTAGGTAAGAATTTATATCCTAATTTATTTATTAAAACTAATATAATTAGATATAAAAATATGATTATTAATTATAAATATTATATAATTATCATTAAAAAATATTAAGACCTTATTTTCTTTTTATAAATTTATATAAAATCTAATTATATTAATATATTTATTTATGTAATATAATTAATTATAGTATTATTATATTTAAAAGTTTATTTATTTATTAAAATATATATTAATCTTACTAATATTAATTATATATTTAAATTAAAAAATAATATAAGAGTATTAATATATATATATTTAGTTAATATTTTTTTTATTTATTAAAATAATAAATAATATATTTATTTTTATAACTATTAGTTATTATATCTGAATAAAAATATTTATAAATAATAAATATATTATAATATATATTATCAAAAATTATATTATTAAATTTAATTATTTTATTATTTATATTAAAATATTATATTCTAAGAATATTAATATTAATAATAAATTATATTATAAATATATTTTTAAAGTTTTAGTATATATTATTTAATTAAATATTTTTTAAATAGAGTAAAATTTTTTTAAATATTAATAATATTAAATTTTTTTTATTTATATATCTAGTTATACAGTCTAGTTTTTATATTAATAATTTTAATATTAATAATATTATTATTTATAATAATTCTAAAACTATTTATTAATTTAAAAAAATATTTATATTATTTAATATATAAGCTTTATTAGATAATTTAAATATTAATATAATTAATATTTCTAAAAGTTAATAATTTTAAATCTTTTTTAAAAAGAATAATTAAAAAATTATATACTAAAACCCTAAGTATATTAAGTTTTAAAATATAATTAAAAGATAATTAATAGTATATTTACTTTTTTATATATTATAAAATAAATATTATATATTATAAAATAAATATTATATATTATAAAATAAATATTATATATTATAAAATATACTTTATTATTCTATTTAATATTTATAATATAATATATTATAAATAATATTTAAAAGAATATATTATAATTAATCTCTATATTATTAATTAAAAAATTAAATTTAATTATTATTTTATTTTTATATAAGAAGAAATTCTTTAAAGAATTTAAAAATATTATATTATTTTTATTATTAATATTATTTATTTTTTTATTAATAACTAATTTATTATAATTATATATTACCATTAAAAAATATTTTATATTATTATTATAAAATATATTAATTTAATAATATATTTAAAATACCAGATAAATCTTAATTTATAAAAGTTCTAAAAATTTTATTATATTTATATTAATAATATAATTATTATTTCTAAAGATTTAAATAAATATTTTATTTATTTTAATCTTATCTTTAGTTATTTTAAGAAAATAAACTTAAAGTTTAAGTTTATTAAAACTTTTATTAATTTTTTTTATAATATTTCTAGATTAGTATATTAATATATTTAATATTAATATATTTAAAAATAAATTTTAAATTAATAAAAAAAGTTTTTTTTATAAATCTAGTTAACATAGATTATTTTCTTAATTTTATAAAATAATTATATTATTATATATAATATCATTATTAAAAGACTTTAGTTTTACTGAATTATAAAATAATATTAATTAAAAATTATTCTAGTAATTATTAAGATTATATTATTTATATTATATTTATTTATATTAATAAAAAATATAAGATATTTAAGAACCTATAATATAAATTTATAGATTTAAAAAAACTTATTTATTATAATTTTAAATATTAGTTTTATATTAATCTTAATATTTATTATAATAATTATAGTTTTATAATATATTATATTTTAAATAAATTAAAATATTAAAATTTATCTAAATTATTTATTTATATATATATATAATTAACTTTAATTTTAAATAGAACTTTAATTCCTGTAAAATATGTTTATTAATTTATTAAATTAAAAATATTAAATTTTATATAAATATTTTATAAATTAAAATATCTTATATAAATTATACTATTGTTTTTATTCTTTATTATTTATATAGATTTTATAAATATTATTAATATATTTAAGTAGATTATATTAAATATTATTATAGTTAAATATCTTATTTTATATTTTATTTATATTTTTTTAATATATTTAGTAGTATAATTTACTTATATTTTATATTTATATTATACTTAATATTATTATTAATTTTTTTTATTTATTTTAAATTAAAGATATTTTTTATACTATTCTAGAATATAATTTTAAAAATATTCTTATTAATATTTATTAAGTATCTGAATATTATACTATATCTATTATTAAAATTAATAATTTTCTAAAAATAACAAGTTTATAATAATTATATCTCTAATCTTTAAGTATTAAAAATTATTAATATTTTATAATTTAATTTTTAAGTTAATTTTTTATATTTTATATAAAATAATTTTTTCTATAAAATTAAGAATATTAATATTAGTATATCTAATAATATTATTATAAATAATAATATTAATTTAATAAAGTAATTATAAATATATTTATTTTATTTTTTTATATCTAAACCTTTTTATATTATTTATAATAATTATAATTATTAATATTATAAGAAATATCTTCTAGAGTTAAATAACTTTATTTTTTATAAAATATATAAATTATTTTATAAACATATTTTTTATTATTTTATATATTTAAATATAAAATCTAAAAATATTAATTATATATATGATATTTTTATAATTAATTATTTTTATTATCAAATTATTTCATATAATTATTATAAATTTTATTATAACTTTTTCTATTAAAAATAAAAATATTTAAATATTTATAGTTATTAATAAACTTATAAAATATATTAGTATAATTAAAGAATAATCTATTATAAAAATAAGTAAATAAAGAATTATTATTATATATTAAATATAAAAATATAATTAGAATATTTTAAAAAAAATTTTCTAATTATAATATTTACTTTATATTCTTTTTTTAAAAAAAAATTTATATTTTAGTTTTTATTAATTTTATTTTATTATTTTATATTTTTAAATAAATAATTAATTAAAATATATAATCTAAATTATTAAAATAATAATATATTATATTATAATCTAATAAAATTATAGTTTTTATTATTTTATGTATTATTTTAATAATTAATTCTATTCTAAATACTATTATAAATAAATAATTTTATTAATTACTTTTTACTATAGATTTTTAATAGTTATAATATTTTATTAACTATATTTGAAATTATACCTGGCTATCTAAAAGTAAATTTATTAATATTTTTAAAAAATAATATAGTTTCAGAATATCTAAAGATTAAAATTATTATTTTCTTATATTATTAAGACATTTCTGTTGAATAAATTAAAAAATATTCTAGATATTTCTAAAAGATTTTTATTATTAAAATTAATATTAGTTAAAACTTTTTATTATATTTTAATATTAAGAAAGTTTTTAAGTGTATAGTTATTTATATAAAGAAAATATATAATATAAAATATAAAGTTATCTTTTTCTATATTAATAATTTTATATATTTATATATATATAGAAAATATATTATCTTTACTATTAAAAGTACTAAAATTAAATTAATATAATAATATATTAGCCTGTTTTCTATTATAAAATTATTAGATATTATATATATTATCTTAATTTTCTAGAATTATAGATTATTTATTTTATTATTTTTATTATACAGCTTAAGTCTATTTTTATAAAAATAGATTTTTATAATTATATATTATTTTAGTTTTTTTATATTATTAATAAATTATTTCTTAATAAGAAATACTAGGAAGTTTCTATTATTTAAAAAAAATATATTATTTTATATAGATATAATAGAAAGTTTATTACTAAGTATTTTATTTATTTATTTAGATATAACTTTATTAATAATATCTAGATCTATAAAGAAGATATTATAATAAATAATTTAATTTATAAATTTAAAAAGTTTTAGTTATTCTGATTATAGTATATTATTTTCTTATACTTCTATTTTGTTTTATCCTATAAATATAAAATACTCTATATATCTTTTAATATTTTTATTATACCACTATTTATATATATAATATTATTCTATAAGGATATCAAATTTACTGAATTAGTATATATAATAAATTCTAGTTTATTTAAGAAATTTTATTATTTTATTTTTCTATTATCTTCTATATTATCTTAGCAGAAGACTTCTCAAACCTCTGAGTTTCAACTATTCCTGAGAATTCTCCCTAATTCAATCGTCTTACTTACTTACCTCTCAGCCTCTGCCATCAACTACCATAATACAGAATTCTTGCTTAAATTAAGATTTAGAATATATTTAAATTTAGCAAAATTAATATTCTTATAGAATAATATTATATATATATAAATATATATATATTAAAGAGATTAATAAATATATAAAGTAATTTATATTTATAAAATAAAAAAGAAAAAAATATAAATATAAGAAAATTATATATTAGAAGTAGAATAACTAATATCTTTCAAATTTGTAGATTATATTATTTACTATAATATCTTTTTTATAAGTTTATATATTACTAATAAAACTGTATCTAGATTAATAAATAAAATACTTAGTAGTAGATTTTTTAATATATTTATATAAAATAATATACTTTCTGAAAATAATAAAAGCTTTCTAGTATTTGTTACTAGAAAATTACTTATTAATAATATAGAGAAACTAGAATAATAATATATAGTTATAATAATAACAGAAATAATTTATAATTTTTTAAAATTAAATTAATATATATGATATCTAGTAGTTATAATAATAAAAGACTTAGATTAGAGGCTTTTTTAATTTTAAAATATAATAAAAAATCTTAACTAGTATTAGTTTTAATAATAAGAACTTTTTAAAAATATTTGGAATATCTTTTAACTTACTTAACAGAAATGATATAATAATATAAAAATATAACAGTCTTAATTTTAGAATATTCTAGAATTATACCTGTATTAGATATACTAGTATGTTTAGAAACACTAGTATTTTTATTTTTAGATAATTAAATATATTATTACGGAAGCAAGGAAGGATCATATATAGGCTTTATAGATTAATGTAAGATAATGTAGAAGTCAGGAAGGCAGAGAGACTGATAGATTAATTAAGAAAAATTTCTTTTGTAGTTATAAATACAGTATTATAGAAAGGCAGAATACAGATATTCTGAAAATACTATAAATACCAGTATCTTAGTGATAGTATCTATATTGTTAAATCTAAATATATATATTTGAAAAATAATAGGAAAGTAGTTGATATAATTAAAAGAAAAGATACAAAATAATATATATATATAGAGAAAGCAGAAAATAGTTTTCTATAATAATAAATACAGTAATAGAATAAATAATTAATAAAAAATAATAAAAAATAAAATATAGTCAAAAATATTATATTTTATAATATTTATTAAATTTATAAATTAAGTTATCTGTAGTAAAATGCTTAGTTTTTATTTATTTATTATTTTTAGAATTATATTTTAATTAATAAATAAGATAGTAAGTAACAGGGGTTAAAAAATAATTATATAAAATAATATACTAATTTATAATTATTAAGAATTTCTAATAATTACTTTAACTAAAAAACATTTATTAATAATATATAATAATTTAGCTAAGACTCTGCTATATAATACTTCTTTAAAAATAAATTTTAATTAAATAATAAATATAATTAGATATATTTTTTATATATCTAGAAACTAAAAATAATATATATACTTTTTAATATTCTAAAAATAAGAAAAAGGTTAATATATTATTATATTAATTAAATCTTTTTATTCTTAATAGTAGAGATAGCATATTCTTTATAAAAACCAAAAATATATATAATTATTAGAATAGAAAATAATAAACTTATATCTTATATTATAAAAGTATCTTATATATAATATAATATATTTTAAGACTTCTTCTATCTTAAAATAGAGACTAGAATACTAGATAAAATTATCATTAGTATTAATAATAATATTTTAAGATAAATAAATAAAGATAATAACTTTTATTTTCAAGTATTTAGTATTATAGAAAATATTTTTAATAATAATATGTTAGTATATAAAAGAATATATATTATTAAAATATTATATATCTTTATAATATTAAAGAATCTTTAATTAAATACTAGAATTAATATAAGAATATTCTAAATATAAGATAATATAGTATATTTTTTAAAAAGATATTTAGAAATAAATTTATAATAATAGAAATTAATAAAATAATAAATAACTATAATTTTTATTAGATTAATATATAATATATTATAATCATAATTATTTAAATTATATATTTAGATTAATTATCTATTTATAAATATATAATTATAGAATAAAACTAGTAAATATCTAAATAATTAAATAGCTTTTTCTGGAATATAAATATGAATTATAGATTATAATTAAATATAAATATTATAAATATATATTAACTATATTTTGAAAATATTTAATAATAATAATACTCTACTACTTTATTGAGATCTTAAAATATTTTTTAAATATATTATTTCTTTTAGTAGATTTATTTCTAAATATAAAACCTTATTTATTACTATATTCAGTAAAAAGTATAACTATAAAATCTATTATTAAAATATAAAAAAACTCAATTATAGAAAAGAATTAGACTTTTTATATAATTAATATTTATATATTTTATTTTATAAATATACTAGATAATAGATAATATATTTTTTTAATAATTTATAAATCTTCCAAGTAATTATATTATTAGAATTAAAGATATACTTCTTATATTCTTAAGAATTATTTTTATTATAAATAATATAAAAAATATATTTAATTAATAAATATAAAATATATATCGAGGATTTCTCTAATATAATATAATTATTATTTTTAATAGTATATATTTTACTTTTTGAATTGATAATACTGTTGGTATTATAAATAATTTATTTTCTTATATAAGAAAAACTATTTGTAAAAAATAAAGAAAACCAGCACTAGAATTAAATTTAAGATTTTCAATAATTTTAAATATATAAAAACTATTAGAGTATTTATTATAAATTTATTATTTAAAAATTTTAGAGCTTTTAATTATATATATAAAATATATATAAATAATTATAAATATATTTATAGAAATATTTTTAAGATTATATTTTGAAATATATTATTATTTTCTATCTAGAAAAATAATGAAAAGTATTAATAATATTATTAATAATATTAGAATAATAATACATAATAAAATAAAATTATTATATATATTAATTTATTCATTTTAACTAGAGATTTAAATATTCAATAATAATTATATTAAATATAATCTATTTAAATAAAGTAACTATACTAGAATAATTTATATAAAAATAAAAAAGATTTCTATATGTATTACTTACATTATATATTTTTAATCTTAAAAAAATAAATTAAATAAGATACTTTTAATTTAATTAATTAATATTTTTTTCAGTAAATATAAGAACTTAAATTAAAAATATAATTAAATAAATAAGTATTCTAAAAAATACTTCAAATAAATTCTTATACTTATAATTATTAAAATAATAGAATATTATATTTTATTTTTACAAATATAAATCTAGATCTAAGTAAATTTACTTAAATAAAATAAAATAAATAAATTTTCTAATATTACTAAGTTTATTTTAAAATATTTAATAAATATAAAGTTCTTTAGATATTAGATTAATAATTAATATTTTATTGATATAATTTTAATAAGACTAGTTTATATATATAGAAGTATATAATCTAGAAATAGTAAAGTATATTAAAATAATCTATTTTTGAATAGTAATATTTTAATAATATAATAATTTACATAACTATATAATTAACTAGTAAAGTGTAAATAATAGTTTAATTATATACAAGTCTTAAAAAATATAAGTTTATAAATAATATTAATCTTCTTTTCAGGAATTAATAAACTTAAGGTATTAATATATTATTTGAATAAAAAACTAAAAAATCTAATAAAGACTTTAATTATTTCTATTTTAATATCTATGTCTTTAAGGTTTCTAAAAACTAATAAAAAGTAATTTAACTATTTATTAAATATTTTAAAAATAATAATAATAATATTAATATATATTTTAGTAAATTTCTTAAGTTCTTATAGAATTGAATCTATTTAATATTATATATAAAATATAAAATTAATAAATTTTATAATAATAATATAAAAGACTTTCTGTTCTCTATATATAATAATTATAAATTAATCTTAATAAGTCTAAAATATAAATTCCTAATAAAAGGATTAAGTAGTATCTACTACAGTAATATAAAAATAATTTTTATATAAAAACTAGATAGAAATCTAATTTAGTTTTATAATTAATAACTTTTAGATTAATAATAAAATATTTCTTAATTTAACTATTTCTCTATTTTTAAATAATAAATACTAGATATATAGATAATATAGATTCTTTAGTAGATAATAATTTATTAATAATATATAAAGAATTAGAAACTAAATTAATAATAACTTTATTCTGGTCAAAGAGATAATAAATTTAAGATATATATTTAATTATATAATTTTATTATTTATTCTTTAATAAAATATATAATTATTAATCTTCCAGGATATAAATAGTTCTGATATTAGAAATATTAAATAAGATCTAGATATTATAAAATATAATAAAGTTTAATAAATAATTATATTATTAGAAAATACTAGTAATCTCTCTTTATTAATTTTATACTTTATTTTTAAAAGATAAGATGGTTTGAGAATATTCTTTAAAATATCTTTTAATAATTTCAGCTTGTATTCTAGAACTTAATTAATATTATAAATTGTATTAGTATTTATAGCTTCTGATATACATAATAATTAAATAGTATAATAATAATATATATAAATATATATATATATATATAAAGCTTAAGATATTAAATAAATAAATTCTGAAATAGTATCTTCTACTATATAAATTACAATATATTTATTATTGAAAAGTATATTAATTTTAATATATTAATATAATATTACCAGATCCATGAATTCATTAATAGTTTTAATAAAAAAATATTTTAATTCAATAAATATATAAGGATAAGCTAGTATTATTTTTTAATTCAGAAATATAATTAATATCTATATAATTTACTATTTTAATTTTAATAAATATCTTTACTCATATATCTAAAAAAATGATTATTTAAGCAGAATAAACTAGTATATTAACTTAGTTAGTAATAGTAATAACTTACAAAGAAATATATAAATATATAAATAAAGAATTATTATTTAATATTTATAGTTAAGACCTAAATTTCTTTTATATATTATATTAACACTAATAAATATATTAAAATCAAGATTTTTAACTAAATATACTTTGGTTTTTAAAATAAGTATAAACAGGGCTAGAAACTTAAACCTTTCTTAAAAACTATATTTATAGAAAATATATATTAAGAATTATATATTAATTAAATTTATATATAAAACTAATTTATTCAATATAAAGTGTATTTTTAGATTTTTAAATCCTAATACCGGGGATTAAATAGATATAAAGAATATTAGTAATTATAGATAAGTATCTAGTATTAATATATATTATATAATACTTAATTATAGTATTTAAAGTAATATTTATTATAGTTATTTTAGATATTTAAAGAATTCTATTATCTATATTAATAGTTATATTTTTTATAATAATTAAAAATAATAATATTACCTCGGGTAGTATTATACTTGGTTATTTTAATATAAATTAATATTTTCTTATAATTCTTTAAATATTTATACAATTAATCTTATAATAGGAATACTGTATTAGTTATTTTATAAAATAAAAGAACTTTTAGTATTATTAACAGAAGTATCTTAAATCTAAGGTATTTCAGTATCCCGGGTATATGAAATAGTACTAGTATCTTTAGAATTAGTATTTTTAATATTAAAAGTTTTATTATATAGGCTTTTATAATACAGGTCTTTATTATATATAGTATAAATAGTATAAATATTATACTTATTATATTTATAATAAATATTAATTTTATTTTTAGTAACAGCAGAATCTGTTATGATAATTTAGATTTTTTATATAACTAATCATAATTTTAGTTATTCTAATAATGATTATTACTATAATTATTTTGATTATTCTCATGATTATTTTAATTATTCTGATGATTATTTTAATTATAATTATAGTTATTATACTAGTTATATTACTATTAACTGTACTACTCTTAATCTTATTATTAACTTAAATTAATAATTCTATATTTAATAAAAGTATATATCTTATAATACTTATTCTTATAATTATAAAATATATTTATTAAATTATCTTAAGAAAACAAATTATATAAGATAAATAAATATTTTTAATAATTATATTTCTAGAAGTTTAACTAATAGCATTTCTAGAATAATAAGTAAATTATATTTTTAATTATTAATATAATCTTTATAGAAATAAAAATATCTAAATTTTTAATTTTAATTATAGAAATTAATATTAAATTTATAGAATTATTATTATTTTAGTAGTTATACTTATATTTATTAATAAAATAGATAAAGTCTTTTTATTTATATTCTTATTTATTAAACTAATATAAAAATATATTAATAATTATTTATTCTATAGGCTCAATTAAGATAGAATATAAATAAGTATTAATTGAGTTTTATAAATAAATTAATTAATTGTAGAAGTTATCTGAATATATAGTTTAGATATAGTATATTATATCTTAAGTAAATTGATTAATTAGCTTAGTATTTATATTATTAAATTTATAATATATATAGTGAAGTTCTAGTATTACTAAGAATATACTTAGATAAAATAAATTATATAATATCTTAATTTAATGACTTTTTAAATTTTACTTTTATAATTAAATTCTTCTTTAATTTAATAAAATTAGAAATAAATTATATTAAGACTATTCTATATAAATAGATTTAGGAATTTTTCTTAATTATTTTTTTATTATAATATTTAACAAAGGTATAGATATAGTTAATAAATATATAAATATTTTTATAATAAATCTATTAATTAAATTATTTACTAGATTTGTCATTATATATATTAAAATAAAAGAAATTAATATCTTGTAACTTAATTTCTTATATATTAATATAATATATTTTCTCCTTAGTATTATTATCTTTATTATCTTAGTTAACCTTTTGATAATTATAATTATAGTTATAATTATAATCTAATTCTTTTTTATAATTATAGTTATCTTATCTGTAATTTTGAATAATATTATCAATATTATAGTATAAGATAAGTGGAAAAATATGGTATTTATAAAGTTATCTAAGGAAAAGCTTTTTATAAAGCTATACTCCAGGAAGCGGGAGGTACTATTAAATAATATATATATATATATATATTATTTATAATAGTAATAAATATCCTTCTAGAAAAGTATTATTCCAGTAAAAAAAAAGAAAAAAGAAAATATAAAATTTAATTATTAATTAAATATTTTATTATTATTATTTTTACTATACTAGTTTTTGATCTTAGGTATCTTAAATAGTAACTTTTATTTTTTTAATAAATAATATTATAGTTTACTAAACAACTAAAATAGTTTTTTAAGATATATTATTTACAATAATGTAATATTTTTAGCTGGACTATTATTCTATAATAATATAATATTCTAAAAAGTATTATTATATATAGACTTATTAAAAAAATATTAATTAATATTTAATATTTCTATTCATAAATATATTATTAGAGTATAATAATATGAAATAATAAAGTATTCTATATTTTATATATTTTTAATTTATAAAAACTCTAATATAATATTATTTATAAAATAATCTAAAATTATAATAAATATAAGATTATAGTAATTTAAAGACATTAATTTTAGATTTATCTATAAATATTTAATCAAATCTTATATATATTTTTTATAATAAGTATAGTAAATAAAATCTAGTTTTTAATTAAAATAATTTATTTTATTATAAATTATAATAATATATTAGAAGATATTACTAATTATAAAAAATATAAATTAAATATAATTAATTAATTTTATTATCTTAAATATTTTCAAAATTAAAATAAATAGAAATATAATTATATTTTAATTCTTATATAACCTAAATTATTTGAACTTATATTCTATATTATTTATAATTATCTATTATTTTTAAATAAACTTTTTATTTACTTTTATAATATCAATATTTTTATATTTATTAAAATAAAGATTAATAAAATATTCTAGATTATTATTATTAGTTATAAGAGTCTAGTATAATACTTAAAAATTAAAATATATAATAAATTAATTATTTAATATAAAGAATTTCAATATATTTATTAATTTAGATATATTACTTTCTATTAAATACTAGATCTTTAATTTATTTAATTTTGCTTTATTATTAATTTATTGTGTATTATTTTTATTTTTATTTTTATACTTAATCTTACTTATTTACTTGCTTGGTGGGAGGTGCTTGGTGAGATGCCTCGCTGCCTTGCTTGCTCACTCGCTTATTTGCTTGCTTACTTGCTTGCTTGCTTGCTCGCTTACTTGGTGGGAGGTGCTCGGTGAGAGGCCTTGCTGCCTCGCTTGCTCGCACGCTTATTGACTTGCTTACTTGCTCACTTGCTTGCTTGATCGGAGGCGCTTGGTAGGGGGTACTTGGTAAGAGGCCTCGCTGCCTCGCTTGCTTGCTTGCTTACTTGTTTACTTAGTAGAAGGTGCTTGGTGGGAGGTACTTGGTGAGAGGCCTTACTGCCTCGCTCGCTGGCTTGCTTACTTACTTACTTGGTGGAAGATGCTTAGTAGAAGATGCTTGGTAGAAGATACTTAATAAGAGGCCCTACTGCCTCGCTTACTTACTTACTTACTTAGTAGAAGGTGCTTGGTGGAAGATGCTTAGTGGGAGATAGTAAGAGACCTTGCTGCCTCACTTGCTTGCTTACTTGCTTACTTACTTAGTAGGAGTACTTAATAAAAGGTGCTTAGTGAGAAGAACTCGATTGCTCGCTTGCTTACTTGGGGGGAGGTGCTTGGTAAATGACCTCACTACCTCACTCGCTCGCTTACTTACTTGCTTGCTTGGGGAGAGATACTTGGTAAGAGGACTTACTATTTTACTTATTTACTTAGTTAGTTATTTAGTTACCTGCTTAGTTGCTTGTTAAGGAGTACTTAGAAAGATAATCAAAAAATTACTTCTCTAATTTGTGTGTTACATGCCTCTGTTGTACTCAGCCCTTTAACTTAAAGAGGTCAGCTGAGGGTAAACAGGACCTAGTAATTATAAAAATAAGTACATTAAAATAGTCAGACTGTATATAAATTTATATAAAAAGAATAAAATCTTAGTATACTTAAATAGTAATTATTTAATATATATAATTAATAATAATGTCTTTATATCTGATTATAATATTTTTAATTTAAATATACTTTAATAATAATATTTATATACAAAAAATAGTTATAAGATTAAATTAAATAATCTTTTTAAGATTACTAAAAAAGAATATGTTAAATATTATAAATTTATTTTGTTGGTATTTGAAATTTGATATTAGATATATCTAATAGTATTTTTATGAATTATATTCTAATTGTAAAAAGTTTATATAATTAGTATTTATAATTATTATAAATTAACTAGTATTAATAATAATATATTATATATATAATAACTTATTTAAAAAATTATCTTTCGTCTTTTTATAATGGTTAATCTAATAAAATCTATAAATAATATCTTAGAGAAATTAGTAATTTTAAAAAAAAAAATATTTTAATAATAAGATATTATAGAATAAAAATCTATAGAATTTTCTGTTTAATATAGGAAATTATTATAATTATTATATAAAATAAAATGTTCATCTATATAAAAATGATTTTAATTTTAGTATTTTTAATATATTATTACTAGTACTTATACTATATATATTATTAATATACTTATTATGTATATTATATCATAATTAATATAATAAATATTATTATTGCATATATTCTAATTATATTCTTTTACTTAAAATTAAATAGAATAATTAGTATAGTTAAATTAATTATATACTTATTTATAGAACTATTCTAATTTTTTTCAACACATATAATATAATACTTCTTATCTTATTTATAAATATGATAACATCTTTTAATTATTATTACTAGATTAGTAATTATGTTAAGATATGGACTGGTGGGAATAGTAGATATAGCAGTTCAGGCTAGCAGATCTTAACAACAGTTCTCTTAATTCTTAGCTAGCTACTTAAATTAGGTTATTTTTAGATTTATAAGTAAGATATAACTTAAAGAGCTATAACAGAATTAAGAATAAATTATAAAATTAGATAAGTTATATATTATATATTAGATAATCAAGACTAGTAGTATATTTAAGTAGATAAAATAGATAAAATAAATAAAATAAATAAAATAAATAAAATAAATAAAATAAATAAAATAAATAAAATAAATAAAATAAATAAAATAAATAAAATAAATAAA
>NW_020291964.1:0-34958 GCF_003184865.1 Aspergillus homomorphus CBS 101889 | reverse complement strand
AGTGCCCCCAGGTCCTCATCCTGGTCATGCTTGCATGGGATGTTGAATTGTGCTACAGTCGCGACAGAGATTCACGACTGATATCTTTTAGCAATCACAGGCAAATAGTAGTTTGGACGATGGATTTTCATTATGGATATATAATAAATAGATTAAAGATCTACCACATACGACCACAGGGTGTGGAAAACAGGGCTTCCCGTCCGCTCAGCCGTACTTAAGCCACACGCCGGGAGGTTAGTAGTTGGGTGGGTGACCACCAGCGAATCCCTTCTGTTGTATGTTTTTGTTTATGTCTTTCTTTGTGTCTGACTGTATGAGAGTCTGTCTCACGGGAAACAGCTCCCTTGCTGCAACAGATATGCAAAAACTTAAGACACTCACGTAGTGTGCAGGCACCTTCTGTCGCTGCCTAAGCCAGGTTAAGCCAGGTTCGACTCAAATGAGATTCCAATATGACAAGTGTGTATAGTATCTCGCCTAGGTTCCTTTGCAAAAACACCCACTGCGCACTCGAATCGACAGTTGCAGGGCTTCTTACCACTAACCGCTTCCGCCCAGTATGGAAGTGCCACCGATCCTCCGGCTTCCAGCAGAGATCCTGACCTGTATTCTTGAGAGAGTCGTCTCCAATTACGGCAGAGGATACTCGGCACGGTGGAGGCTCGCGCTAGTCTGTCGTCGCCTGACGCAAATCGTACTTCCTGTGCTATATCGTGAGGTCTTCGTCAGCTTGACCGCTCACCCACCACTCGAGGCTCTCTTAGCCATCTTACAGAAAAGGCCAGTATATTGTGCAAATGTGAAGCGTCTTATTGTTCAGATCGATGATTACGTGTCAATCCACAGGCGCAGCTTCTATATTATGGGCGATATCATCACCTGTATCCCCAAACTCCGCACCTTGGCCTTCCAAGGGGGTTGGAAGCATTACACAGACCAAACATGGGGCCTGGTTCACAGGGCCTCAGAGCATGCCAGCACTCGAGAATTTGACTTTATGGTGTAACTCGGCCGAAGGCCTTACCGTGCGCGACATATTTGAAAATGTTCAGATGCCCAGTCTCCGCCAACTGGAGCTGGATGGTATTACTCTTCCGATTGGGGAGCGCACCGCGAGCGCAGTACGAAAGGTGAATCAAGCCTGCTCACCGACAATCACGAAGGGCACTGCTCAGTTCTCCACCCTCAACATCCATCACTGCAAAGAAAACCCCGCGGCCATCGAAGAGCTAATTCTCTGGCCCAAAGCATTGACCCATTTCAATGCCTCGGTTCTGAGTGGGAGTGGCCCGGCGTGCGATGTGAATCTCTCCAAACTCAACGCATGGCTCTTGGCCCACAAGGACACCCTGCAAACCATCCAGATCCGATGTATCTATAAGCAGAGACAAGGCCAGCTCTTCCATACCAGAGGCTTTGTGGCCTTGGAGCGCCTGACGCTCCCCTGGTGGGAGATACGAGGGAACTTTCCGTGGCGGGAGGACGATGACTCGCCATTCGTCTTCACGCCCGCGCATGCTGACGCCATTCTCTGCGCGCCCCGTCTCGAGACACTCGAACTAGACTTTGGACAGGGTGGGCATGGTCCAGATTACTTTGGTAGGCTCGGGGAGATCGAGGATCGCTGGATTCGGGATTTGGCCTGCGCGGCACTGGCCAGACAGGCTGCGCTCCGGACGATCTGCGTCGGGTTTAAGCCGAGACCGTATGACCTTGCCGTGATTATAGAGTATCCGTGGGATCGTCTGAACCGACTCCGGGAAGATCTCCAACCGTTGGGGATCATGCTGGAGTACACTGAGCCGACGTTCTCGGAGGAAGAGTGGGTACAGGCGCGCATGCGGGCCTTCCCGCCGTGGGATGCGATGCGTGGGAGCGAGAGTCCCCCGCTGGATGACGGCATGTTCGGCGGAGTGATATCAAAGGATGTTGAGCCTACTCTGGAGGAACAGGAAGCGTGGGAGTATGTTCATAAGTCAATATAAAGAAGGGACCACCATTGAAAGGGCCCTTGTAGCAATAGATCTTGCTTTGCAAGGAGATATACAGCAATAATTCAGACAGAGCGATCGCCAATGCTAAGACTTTCTGATCTCGGCCTCGGGTGAACGGACAGAGGTAATAGCAGCAGTACAATGCTGACAGAGCGCCCAGTGGAGGGCGCTGGGTGATCATTATCACAGTTAGCATTCCTTCTGTTGTATGTCTTTGCCATCCACCCACGGTCGGCAAGACGCCACAAACAACTGCTTCATCTCATCGGCACTTTTGTTGATCATCCCCGTGCAGAAATGGCTTTTCCTTGGAGGGAGGCAGGGCAGCACGCTTCAACGCTCTCACGACGTCGGCCGCTCAGTCCTGGCAGTTGCCGACCCCAAAGTCGGGAATGTGGGAGGCGTCTTACACTACGATGTCCATGTGGGACGGTCCGTCGCCCAGGCTGGCATTCCCACGACCGTGGATTTTGATAGAGAGGGCATGAACTCAGACAGATGGATGGGTTAGGAATATCAATGTGTAGGCTCCAACTTAAGAGGCTGATTCATGTTGATCAAAATAAGCGCCCTGGTAGTCACGTGGACTGAGGCATCCCCTCCGACGAGCCTCATACGAGCTTCGCAATTGTTCGTTGTATCACGTTGAAAAAAACACCTTAATGCTGCCGGTTCAACTTCCATCACAAACATACCAGCCTCCCCTCATGTCGTCCGCAGCGGACGCAGACAAAGTCACTCAGCTTCTCAGTCTTCTACCTTCCCTGATATCGATGGCTAGAAGCAGTCTCATCTGGGGAGTAGACCTCGAGCGACAAGACAAGGGAACTGAAGCTGTTATTCAAAAGGTCATTTATCAACCTTGTGGTCTCCCGACTAGCATACTCGGATTATTAACAGCCTATAGTTCCTGAAAGCTCACTCCACTCTCCCGTCGCTGCAAACCTCCAGGACAGCCCTCTCGCTCACCAAGGCCCTGGAGTGGCAGCGCCTCACCAGGCCTGACTCATGCATGAAGCAGGCCTTGACAATAGTAGCTGAAGCAGCTGTCGCCCGCATTACGCGCCTAGAAGACAGAAATGTACTATGGGTCATGGTCGACGAGAGAATTATCAGAAGTTTCTCATCTTCCTATGAGGATTTCATGAGTCACAAAGGCTTGACGCACCTGGGCTTAGCAGTGATGGAGACCCTGGCTAGACAAATCATTGCCGACGTTTGCGCAGGAAACACGGAGTCCGACCAGGGCGCCATTTGCATTGTCGAGTTCAAGCTTGCTCCAGCGCCTGCTGTCCGGTTACAGACCAGGTCCTTTCGCGACCACGTCATTCTGAGACTATCGGGGCTGCTTTCATCACTTGTTCGACATTATCCTTCTCTGATTGAAGAATTCTATGTCATCAATCCCTCCGAAGAATATTTGCTCGGCCTTGATGTACCCGACAGATTTTTGGCGCACACGACCCTGCTCCCCAGTCGCGAGGATCTCGCACATTATCTGGGAGAAGCTGTCCCACTGGACTATGGCGGGAAAAGTCCACCGCTTGTTGAACATGACTGCTTGATCAGATCCGAATCAGCGGCTCAACAAAAAGAGAAATACGGTCTATCAAAGCTGCAAGAAGTCGAGCCAGATCCTGATACCAGCGTTGCGATCAATGAAGCTGGACAAGACGAGGTGGCCAACACGGAGTCGTCCCCACCAAGCCAGCCAGGACTGAGGCTTATCTTCTCGGAAGAAATAGGACCGCCCACCATTATTTTGGATCCTGAGGATTTGAAAACAGCATCCGAGCTTTGTCCGGGCAAAATGGGCGCTCGAATTGTCTGGGCCGAAAGTGATATGCTGGTCAAGTATGGTCCTGGGGTTCGCCTAGCTGAAGCTGAAGCAATGCACCTGGTATCGCATAACACCTCGATAGCAATACCCAAACTCTTGAGCGCATACATTCTCGATGGTGTCGCATATATTGTCATGTCTTACGAAAAAGGCGAGCCTTTCCAGGACTACTGGGACTGTGCCTCAGACTTGCAGCAACAGCATGTCCTACACCAGTTGCAAGACTATGTCACGCAGATGAGAAGCATCACGGGAGAGTTCATTGGTGGCATCGACTCATCCTGTTGTAGAGACGGGATCTTTGAAGGGGGCTGGGGTGATTACCAGTTGTATCAGTATGGACCTTATGCATCCGAAGCCGAGTTCAATGAGGGCATAGTTCAGGCATTGCGGGATCGCTTGCCACCGCAGTCGCGCGGAAAGGAAGAGAGCTTCGACTCGGACTTTTTTAATGCAGAATACATCCTCTATCAGACAGTGCGGGAGTTGCGTGGCCATGCCATAGTCTTTTCGCACGGGGATCTACATACTGGCAACATGCTCATTCGCTCTGATGGAACAGTGGTGGTGCTTGACTGGGGGCTTGCCGGCTACTGGCCAGAATACTGGGAGTTCTATCGAGCAATGTTCAATCCCCCATGGCGATCAGCCTGGGATAGAATGGTTGAAAAATTCATTCCGCCATACTATGTAGAGTATAGCATCATGAAGAAGGTATTCGGTACGGTGTGGAACTGAGACGCATATTTAGAATGGGAGATGACTTCTTGGTATGCTCAACTAGGCATTTAGCGTGTAAAGTCTTTCTTAAGCTTTTGAACTTCTAGTCCTATTGTTTCGCAAACAGAAGTCAGTTATATCAGGTTTCTTTGCCCCAATACAAAGCAGAAGGCCTTGTCCAAGATTTCTAGACCTTCTTTGATCTCCTGGGCAGTGACTGTGACCGGTGGGGCCAGGCGGGACACTCCCCCCATACCAGGCAGATTGACAACGTTGCAGGACGAGCCGGTATACTGGTCCAGAACACCCCCGTTGCCCGAAGCATTCCGGCCCTGGCCTCAGTCAACTCGGGATTGGCCATGAAGCCGAACAGTCTGTTGCGATAGTTGTACGACACAAAGATAATTCTTGATGTAGCGTATTCCAGTGCGACTGCGGTCTTCTAAAAGAAGGGGGCATCATCTCCGATGATTTTGGCCTAGGAGAGATGGACATTCGCACCGCAGTTTTAGGATGTGTTTACGCAGGCTTCAGTGGAGCATGCCATGTAGCTAGAGCCATGAGTACAGAGTTCAAGTGAGGTACCAGGCCCACTGGCATACTTGAATGATCAAGTTCGAGTAGTTAGTTGCTTTTGCCCACGAACAACAAACACTTTCTTGGAAACCCGAATAGACTGAAACATAGCAAGCCCGAGAGCAAAGCTGTCGTCTGAGGGTTAATGCTCAAAAAGCCAAATCTCCTCGCTATTGGAAGCTGGATCGCTAATCTCACATGGTCCTGCCTGTGAACCGTCCATCACCCTAGTTGAGAAATATTTGAAAGATACCGCCTCTACATCGGTACTTATCAGCAGAGTCTGAGATACGACTCACAAGGCACTAGGTACAGAACACAACATATGAATATGTCCCTCAAAATTCCAGCTGATTAACCGTCACCGTGTCTGCGCCATCCGCATAGCCCACTCAACAGCCTTCAGCACCGCCTGCACGTCATTCATCCGATGAGGCACCTTATGCACGCCCTCAAACTCCACAACGCGAGTCAATCCCTTACTGCAAAGCCTCGCCTGCAACTCACTATGCGGCCGCAGCGGGTCTGACCGGCCGATGATGTGGACAGTCGGAATGGATATCCGCTGCATGTTGACCAAGGGGTGATACACGCGCGGGAAGCCCTCCACCCCGCCGCGGGTATTCCATTGCGTTTTCGCTGCATGATCGTGTTCTGCGCTGTTGTCCACCAGTTGGCGGACGAGTGCGAGTATCTCCTTTACTAGCGCTGCCTTTTGGCCTGGGAGTAGTAGAATCGCGCGGTGGTTCTTGAGACGCGATAGCTTGTGCGTCGCGGCAGCTCTATTATCGTCCTGGAGGAAAACTCCTCGCCCGAGCTCCTCCATTGTTGCCTTATCTTTCTCCCTCTCTTCATCATGCTTTACCTGTTTATAGTACCGGGAGTACTTGGCAACAATGTCCGCGTTAAACATCGGATCCGGCGAAATGGAGAGCACGGCGCAGAAGAAGATCGCAAAGCGAAACGGCGGCGGACGGTCGGGATGACATATCTCATGGTGGTAGAGGATTGAGAGGGCGAGCGACGCTCCCTGACTAAAGCCAATGACTCCGTCAAAGGGGCCATCGTCTTCAATGACGTCCTTGACGAGATCATGTGCGTCTCTCACCCGCGACGAGGATAGCCCATCGTACCAATTATAGAAAGGGCCCGGCAAGTTAGGAGGGATTTCTATGGTGAAGAATGATAGAGGCAAGGCAGTAAGCATCTCGTACGTAACTCATGTAGGTAGGGTTAACGAGCGATTGTACCCCCGGGGCCCGAGGACAGCCGGACTGGAGCCTGGTAACTGACTACGACGTACCTTGTGCGGGCCCACAGGATACGGGACCATCATGAAAGACATAGTCGTGTAATAAAGGGCCCAAAACACCAAATCCATCACCCACGCAAACGTCCTCCAGCCCGCGCGCAGCTGGAGATTTTCCGCAAAGAACGGCCCAGCCAGACTCGCCGCCGCAAAGGCCATATTCGACTGCCCGAATGCAAACGCGACGGCTCCGCCGCGGTGGTTGTTGGCGTTGAACCGGCCGCCGGGTAGCGCGGGTTCCTTGGCCTTTACTGCGAGGTAGACCTCGAGCATTAGCGGCGTGTTTGCGATGGCGAGGCAGAGGCCGAGTAGGGTTAGTAGGCCGCATAGCAGTATCTTGTCGTGTAGTGAGTTTATGTTGATGAGGCGGAAGAGGACGGCGGCTGTGGTCGCGGAGAGGATTGCGGCTGATATGAGGGATCGGTCGACGAGGGAGCCGATGTGGGGGACTACGAGAGCGATAAATAGCAGTCCTTGGCCAGTCCCGTCTGCCTCCATCTGAACGTTTCCTCCACGAATAGCGGCCACACGCGGTCAAATAAGGTGAGGACCAAGGAGACGACAAAATTTCACCAGGACGAGACGAGGAGGCGGGGCGAGCAGAGCAGAGTCGCCAGTTCCTTTAGCGTCTGCTTGGTATTGTCCACTGGCTGCAGTGCTTGGGGACTTTTGGTAGGTCTGCCCGCTTCACATAAAACTAAACAATGTGTTGTGTCTTCTCGCTGTCGCTCTGGTGATGTCGCTGCAAGCCACCGTGCAGCGTCTTTCTTCTCAACAACTGCCAACCTGTGCACAAAATCAATCCCAATCAACCCCCAATGCATAGTAAGGCTGTTGCCACACCCAGTACCATAAGACCGAGCAGAAGCAACCATGAAGATGATTAACGACTTTGCTGACCGAATCTTCAGAAACCTTGGTGGTGTGGAATAGTCCCTGTCAGTGCCGGTCGTCAGGTGGGCTGGCTGCCCCATTGCGCCGAGGCCGGAGAATCGGAGTCAGATCGTACGTAAACGATAAAATACATAGACTGGGAGGTCCCCATGCTGTTCAAGTAGGCGCTCGACACGATCATGCTCTTTCTGCGTCGGAGAAGGTCTAGACAGAGTGGAAGCCAATGCAGACTGAATATAATTTTCAAAATCTCTAAACTAATAGAAGATAGTATTATATAATCTAAATAATATATTTTTTACTATATCAGAAGTAGATTCATAATTCCTGAATTAATTATACTAAATCCTGACCCAGTAGGAACTGGTTCCCTAGTCTCTACTTGTGGTTACAAGATCGATAGGACAATCAAAACCAGCGAAGAGAGTCGAGATAAAGAACACTCCACAAACATAGTGAAAGAATACTACAAAAATAAAGCGCATCCAAGTAGAGAAAGAACAAAGATCTTTATGCCCCATCACAATAGTCTACAAGACGAACAAAGATGCTCTCGATAAAGGCTAACTGGAATCGCTCTGAGACCCCGCCTTGAACCCTCTCACTCTGCGACTCCCGGCAAGATCCATAAATAAGGATGAAACCGACTCCGTTCATGAGTCTCAATTTCTACCACCAACATTAGGGACCCTCGACTGACAACTTGCTCTGCAGATACAATTCAAATAGAGTGCTGAACAGCCGATAATACGGCAACCATGGGTATCTCATCTTCATCTGAGTCTGTCTCTCTCCCCGGGGGCTTTACAGCCTCCTCAACCATCACTGTTACCGCGAGGAGATCCAGTCTCGCCCCCCTACTAGCACGCCTTTAAGTGACGGGGGGCGTTTATATACTGCGCGGTACCTAGTCGATAAAATCTTGGTCGGACCCGCTACACGGGTGTTTACTGTCGATGCTGAGGACCGTGAGGGTCTCATCGCGCTGGCTTCCTGCTTTAAGGCATGGCGAGCCCGATTTCCGACCTGCCAGCCAATCTTTGGGCTCATCCGTTGCAAGAATGGGGGGGAACGGATAGTTAGTGAAAAGCAGCCACTGCCGGAGGGTGCTGGGAATCCCTCGATATCCGGAGATGTCATTATGTGGCTGTGGGAGTACAAGGGGGAAAAGATAATCACTCCCGATGATCAAGATGTCCCACAACTCGACGAATTCATCCCGATGAATGAGTACGATGAGGCACAGTGGGAGTGGTGCGAGAGCCATGCCCCGCAATCAGCGTGTGAACTGGGGGAGTTCGACGCATCTTTGAACATGGAATCATGTCTTCTCTGTGATAGTCGCCATGAGCCTTATAATGCTGCCAACCAAGCAGTCTAGGCCATGGATTGCGACAGACTGGTGCCCCGACCCCTTTACTGATCCGATAAACGCAGAGATACATCGTGACATCAATTGTAAACCTTTTCATCGTTCAATACAATTATTATTCAGTTTATTCAGTTTGGGAATCCGTAAGATGAGGGTTCTGGGCGAAGTGGATGGCTACACCCTAGGGCGTGAAACCATTCTATCCTCTCCAATTTAGAGACGTGATGTCATCTACCAAGTCATCACAGCTATTGATTTACCTCTGTCCATCCGACTGCCATAGGTATTACTACCACCAAAGCTTCATTAACAGCTGTAGACACTCTACCTGTTAAACCACTCGCCATGTCAACTTCTTATCACGAATTGCATGTGCCCCTGACGGGCGCGAGCGGGTTCGTCGCCTCGCATATCCTCTCTATCTTACTGGAGGTGGGTACTTCTAAACAAATTTCAACCCTCAATTGGAAACCACCCCAGGCAATGACTTTCCCCAGCTTGGATTTGCGGTCACTGCGACCGTACGATCTCGAGTCAAAGCAGATGATGCAGTGTGATCAAAACTCACCCGGAATGGAAAGGCAAAGTTCACTTTGTGATCGTTGCCGACTTCACTTCTCGAACACTGTTCAACACCTGGTTCAAAGACACAAAGGTTCCTTTTGATTATGACATACACACAGCGTCACCCCTGAAATTCAATATTGAAGATATGCAGAGGGAAATGATCGAGCCGGCGGTACAGGGGACGACCCAAATCCTCCAAAGCGCGCTCCAACATGGCGGAAGCACGCTGAAACGGTTCGTCCTTCTGGGAAGTGCTGTCTCGGTGCTGAACTCATTCGAAGATTTGAATCAGGAGGGACGCCCCTACACTGAAAAAGACTGAAATTCGGTGGGTGTCTCGAATCCTCGCTTGTCCAGTCCGTTCGAATCTGCCTACCGTCAATTTAGGTCACCGCGCAACAAGCCATCGAGCGCAAGGATTCGGTTCTGGGATATAATGTCTCCAATACACAAGTGGAGAAGAAGGCCTGGGACTTTATGACCGAGTACAAGCCCCAGTTTGACCTGACGGTCATCAATCCCGATATCATCACGGGTCCGATGATTCACCCTATGGAGGGCAGGGGCTCGATCAACGAGACCAACTATTTTGCGGTCGCCAGTTTTATCGATGAAACCAACCCGAGGGTAGAGGAGGTGCTATTTCCTTTTTACCACTTCGTGGACGTGCGTAATGTGGCCAGAAGCCATGTCGACGCGTTAACCAACCCTGCCGCGGCTGGCCAACACATCTTGCTCGTCTCCGGTCTGATTACTCCCCAGCTGGTCGTCAATTTCATTCGGAAACATTTCCCCAACCTAAGAAATAATGTGCTCGAAAGAATGCCGGCCAAAGAGCTGCCAGAGGGCGTACACCCAACCGGCTGGGATATGCGTGTCAGTCTGGCTATTTTATCTAAGGGGAGTGGCTCCGAATGGAGATACATTGGGCTGGAGGACAGTGTGAAGGATACGGTGCAGTCTATGATTCAGCGCGGGGTGTTGACCAATTGATTGATTATCTTGAAGTATGATATACTCTAGTAAGTATTACTAGCTTACGACGTGCTGGTCGTTTAGTAGTTTGCTGAGAGTAATCAGTCGAGAGATTATGGATCTTTGACGCAGGAGGAAACGTTGCGCCACAGTAGAGAAACTAGAGTCTGTATACATATGTCAATGGAGAGCCCAGCCCTATACCCAGTAGCTTGAGCGATGTTTCTATTATGATGCCGGGCTCGAAAGATGTACAGTACATACAATTTGCCCGAAGCGGCATACATAGCCGAGGTCGGGATTTTGTCTGCCCTGGAAACCGTCCGATCGCCATATCAGATGATTCAAGGCCGTAGCAATGTCCCCCAACCTGGCTTCATGTAATAGTGCCACACGGGTTAGTAGAGTCCTACGCGCCCGCCTTGCGACTGCGGAAGATTTTATGGCCGGAATCTGTCAGATAACAGCTATGGTGTATAAGTAGTCCCGAGTATGTTCTCCTCTGATGACTAACCTCACATCACCTATTCTACTCATCCCCTTTGGTTTAAAAGCTCCCTTAGACTATGCTTTGTGTGGCTACAGGCCTCGCACTTGCTCCTGCTTTGTTGAGCCGGGGCACTAATACGGAACCTTTGTATAAAAAGCCAGTTGACATCCCCGGTTATGGTTCTGTGCAAGGAAAAGCAGCCCTAACTACCACCATGGCTGACCAGGTGCCCCACTGTGAGACTATCTTCTTCTTTGGTCACATTTACTTTACTGTTGATAGCTCTGGAGCCAACTGATGGCGTGATCTTTAGCTTGCCCAGCCCTGGAATAGCACGCTGGATGCGACCTTATTCAGTCTAATTTGCCCCATCACCCTGTCGGTCCTCGCAAATTATACCCGGAGCGAGGATTATCTTATCTTAATATCTGGACTTCTGTAACTTCCTCCGGTGACAAGTTACCGGTTACTATCTGGAGTTATGGTATAGGAACAGCACCCCCTCAGACCACCTATATTAGGACTGGAGTGGCGGGCAAGGCCTCCACAATCCCTGACGCAATGGTAGCCTTGTCCGCAGTGGTGACCTTGGCTTGGATCTCTGTGGAGAGTACATTGGTGAGATTCCGAAGGGACTGGAGATTCGCCTTCACAATATTGACAACTCCGACAGAGGTGAAGCCAGGCTTCTATGTCATCTGTCAGTCATCAAACCCACGATAACAAGCACTGTTCTAGAAGCCGGTAAAGAACGCACATTATCGACCAATTTGTCAAGGATGGCCAGAATATCCGGCTTAAGGCCCGTCACAGAGTTTGTGACTCTTGTGCTGCTCGCAGTCGCAAACGTCGCCGGAGAATAAGTGGGGTTGCAAGCACTGTGCTCGAACTGGTATGGTCGGTTTTTATCGTTGAATGGGTTGTTCCATCGACGGATCTAGCGATAACTACTAAGTACTGTACCTGACACAGTCAGCAAGGGTCCATCGCCGCAGCCGAAAACTGGCCGAAGAAACTCGCCGGTTGGTGTTCTCCCCTCACGACCGCGCCAATCACTGCTGCGTGTTGTTGAGCTTAGTAGCGGTTCAAGCACTTGAGTTGGGCTGAGGCCTCGTCTAGGCACCATCGTTTCGCCAGCCAGCCATAATATATCGTGCACTGTTCAGATGTGCCTGTATCTGTTCGTGTTAATTCATTCCCTTCTATATCGTTCTACCATCTGCTTGGGTGACCATTATGGGTTCTGAAATGGCCGCGGCTACCAGCGAAGATGTGTCTCCATCCTTGGAGATTCCGCGCCCGACAATCGCAACATGGAGGCTGGTGATTATTCTGCTTTGGTGAGACCGCAAGAGAGGCTTCACCCGCGCCATGAGTGACGGAGCACTGACCATGAAATTCCCGCAGCATCGCCATCGGGCTGTTCTTGTCTTTGATGGATACCACCATTGTTTCGACCATGCTATACACCATTTCTGACGAATTCGACGGTTTCAAAACCTCCTCGTGGATCGTCCTGGCGTACACTCTGTCCTATGTTGGTGAATATCCACTTCTTGCTTTGCTCTTCTCGTGACATCTTCAATTAACACAAACCCAGGATGCGCCGTATTCGTGGCAAGATTATCCGATGTCATTGGCCGGAAATTCCTCCTGTGCATGTGCTTCCTGATCTTCCTCGGCGCGTCCATGGGATGCGCCGCGTCGAAGAATATGAGCCAGCTCATCGGCTTCCGTGCAATGCAGGGAATCGGCGGATCGGGGCTGTACGCGATGGCCATGATTATCTATCCCGAGATCAGTCCCCCTCCTCTACTCCCGGCAATATCTGGCATCATCGGCGTGGTTGTCGCCCTTGCGGGCATTAGCGGGCCGTTGATCGGGGGCGCCCTGACGAGTTATCGTACCTGGCGCTGGGGATTCTGGATAAAGTATGTCCGTGCAACAGCTCAAGAGACGCAGATGAAGAAAACTGTCTAATCACATGGTCTAGCGGCCCATGTGCGTTTGTTCCTCTGGTCACCCTGCTACTCGTGTGGCCCAACGATTTCCATTTCGCGAAGAATGTTCGTTTCCGGCACCTTGACTATCTCGGCGCACTTCTCATACTGGTCGGATCTGTCCTGTTTGTCTTCATCTTGAATGAAGCAGCCATCAGAGCCTATGCCTGGAACAGCGCCCCCGTGATTATCGTTCTCATCATCTCCGCACTGTCCTGGGGAGCGCTCGTCTACTGGCAGTGGGTGATCTCGTCCATACCGAGATTCAAGCAGATTCGGCCTCAATTGCCGTTCCGGCTCCTGTCAAGCCGTGTCATGGTCGCCGGCTTTGTGTGAGTTTCCTTGGAAGCGATCCCCCGAGAATATGAAATAGCACTCCACTGACGGGCCCGCAACAGGAGCACCATCCTAACTGGATTTGTCATGCTTCTGGTCATCGTCAACATCCCCCTGCGCGCGCAGATTGTCAACCTGAAGGACGCGGTCGCATCGGGGATTCTGCTCCTCCCGTTGATGGCAGGCACCGCCGTCGGCTCTGCGATCGGCGGGGCCGCGTCTGCGAAGCGAAACAATGCCTTCTGGACGCTGAACCTGGCGAGCATTTTTATGGTGATTGGGAGTGCCTCGCTCTCGACTCTGACGGACTCGGTAGACCCTGCACCGAGGCAGTGGGGACTCGAAGCGATTCTGGGGTTCGGGATCGGGTTGAGTCTCTCTACAATGACGTTTCTTACGACGATGCAGGTTGAGTTCCAGGATCATGGTACATGCGTTCCTTGTCCTTTTCTTCCAATGCGTATATCCGGCTGCGGTATTCAAACGAATATCCCTTCGATACTCGTCTAAATTTCAAGAAAAAAAACTAACCTACACCCCCTTCATAGCCGTCGCCCAAGGCATCGTCGCCCAACTGCGCATCTTCGGCGGCAGCATTGGCATCGCCTCGGGCTTCATCGTCTTCAACACAAACGTCCAGCATACCCTCGCCGGCGTCCTGACACCCGAGCAACTGGATGAATTCTACCGGACCCCCGCCGCGATTTACCGGCTCCCCGTGCGCCAGCAGCTTGTCGTTCGCCAGGTCTACGTGAGCACGTTCAACACCGACATGCGCATCTGTGCGGGGATCGCGGCGGCGTGCCTCGTTGCGACGCTGTGCACATATCAGCGGAAGCCGCAGTCAATCAAGCAGCGGCTGGCGGATTTGGAGGAGGCGTATGCAAGGACTGAGGCGGCTAGGGGTGAGGGGGCTGCGTGAAGGGTCAAGGTTGAGTGGCGTCAAGGGAGCGTGTCCTGCTGTGGATGCTCGAGGGGTGGATGTAATAAGGGTCCTGTAAAGGGATGATTGTTGGAAGGCTTCCACTTGCATCGGTGTCGGCAATTGAAGGATTGGTTTTGTCTTTGTCTTTTTTTTTCTCGTTTGTAGCATGTCACCACTATGAAGACTATGAAATGTTACGTTTTTCCCTCGAGAACTGCCCCTGCCAGTATATTATCCCCTTCGTGACAGCGACGACCATACGGAGCAAGCATGTATGGATCACGTTGGTTGCCCAGCAGCATATCAGTGTCAGAACAACAAGAGGTATAGAAAATCCGTGTAGCCACTGCCTACAACCGAGGCATAAAACAGGTCCAAAGTTCAGACCTCACGAGGATCGTCTCACTGCCAATAGGTACACCTATCCTTACCTATGTTTCTACCAAGATAAGCCACTTAGAGATGATTTGCATTGGGTTCCCCTCTTGGATGGATCGGACATCACCGGTGTCAATTGGTCCACAAGACACATACCTTCTTGCTCTCGGGCTCTTTTGCCCCCTCAATGCCTCGGTGGCTTTCCCCATCAATGTGACTTCTCGGTGGAGGCGCCCTGATCTGCGGACCTGTTTTGGCTATTGAGCCCCGGGTTGTGGCGGCGACATTTGGGTCCGGGCGGAGAGATCTCTCATGGTCCAGCCCTAGGTATGGCGCGGGCTATCGGCGCTGGGATTTCTCAGCCCTGACGGGCAGTGCCACAGTTTTGATAGCAGTGCCAATGGCTACGGACGGGGCGAGGGAATGGGCGTCATAGTCCTGAAGCCGCTGACGGATGCCATTCGAGACAATGATGTTATAAGGGCAGTTATCAGGGTAAGACTACGATATACATACCTCTTGGGGTTGCATTTCCTAACCTTCTCGCACTGAATGCAGGGCACGGGAATGAACCAAGACAGGAAAACACCAGGAATCACAGTGCCCAGCTCAGAGGCCCAGAGAAGCCTCATTCGATCCACATACAAGGCAGTCGGACTCAGGTTTTCCGAATCAGCGTATTTCGAGCCCCACGGGACAGGAACACCCGTTGGCGACCCCCTTGAGCTGTCCGCTATAGGCGAAACTATCGGAGTCGCAAGAGCAGCAGATGGGTGCCCTGCACTGCTTGTGGGATAGGTCAAGAGCAACATTGGATATTTGAAAGGCGCCTCGGGGATTGCGGGTCTCATCAAGACGGTTCTCGTTCTCGAGCAGGGTCGGATCCCCGCTGTGCATGGCTTTGAGGCGCCGAAACCGCGGTTTGACCTGTAAAGATGGAACATCTGCATCCCTACTGAACTTACGCCGTGGCCAACGCCGGGGCTACGCCGGGCGAGCGTCAACTCGTTTGGGTATGGAGGCACGAATTCGCATGCTATCCTGGATGACGCGTTTCACTATCTTGCAGGTATGTGAGAAATACCTCTAATCCCATAGAAGCATATGTGCTGATTAGATCTCCGACCAGGGTGGAATACCACCGCGAACCATAACACACGGCTCCATGTGAGCTCGCTTCCATCAACGACAGACTCCGGGATTTCCATTGACCCTCTGGATAACGTGTCAACCGCCACACCAAAGCTATATGTCTTTTCGGCCTCGGAACAGGACGGGGTCAACCCGCATTGCCCAGACATAGGCGGACTTTGTCAGGGACAACCATGAACCAAAACAAAAGGGGTATGATGAGGTGTACAACTCGATGCTGGACAATGAGCTCGGACTTGCATACACGCTCGTCGAGAGGCGAACAATCTTCGACTACCGCGGATTCGCCGTCGCT
Organism: Aspergillus homomorphus CBS 101889; assembly: GCF_003184865.1. Taxonomy (NCBI): domain Eukaryota; kingdom Fungi; phylum Ascomycota; class Eurotiomycetes; order Eurotiales; family Aspergillaceae; genus Aspergillus; species Aspergillus homomorphus. The sequence goes on along the minus strand of NW_020291964.1, from coordinate 19,132 downwards.
ATATCGCTGCAGGATCTCCGAAAGGCGCTGGAAAGCACGCCTCCAAGGGCAACACGATCGTACAAGGCTCCTTCCTGCGCATGGGTATTTCTTGGGCAGGGAGCGCAGTGGTTTGCAATGGGTCGGGAGCTGCAGGAGATGGAGGTCTTCAGCGATAGCCTCACGGGCAAGGCTGTAGTGTCGTTCCTCGAGCTCGATAACCCACTGCTTGGAGACATGTCCGAACACGAGTTTGTCACAGTCAGGAGCCTGATCTTGAACAGCGCAAGTGTGATCTGGGTGACCCGGCAGGGCCAAGTTGCCAGTGCAGCCTCGCACCCCTTTGCAGGAGTCACCAGCGGACTGTTGCGAACCGTCCGCTCAGAAGATTCGACAAAGCGCCTCAGCAATCTCGACCTATCGCTCGAGACAATTCCACAGGATGAGCTTGCTGCCAGCATCGTCTACAAAGTGTTCCGGATTGTCCTGGGACCGGACGTGACGTATCTATTAGCTGGTAAATTGGGTGGGTTTGGCCGCAATATTGCCGATTTGCTCCTGTCGCATGGGGCCAGACAGCTTGCGTTCATATCTCGATCAGGCGACTCCAGGGAGAAAGGGAAGATATTTCTGGATCAGCTGCGTCGGCACGATTGCGATGCAAGGACTTAGGCTTGCGATATATCGAATCGGGCCAATCTACAGAGTATGCTGGCACGGTGTGCCGCTGATGAGATGCCTCCGATCAAGGGTTTGATCCAATGTTCGATGGTACTCAAGGTAGGTTCATCCCTCAATTTCTTTGATTGCATCCTTCTTTCATTGTCCCCCTGTTGAAGCGCCCGTATGGCCCCGAACACGGATGCAATCATCAGGACGGCGTCTGCGAGAAAATGTCCTACGGGGACTGGATCACGAGTACGCGTCTCAAGATCCAGGGCTCCTGGAACCTGCACGAGCTCGTCCCGAGACCTCGACTTCTTCATCATGTTCTCCTCAATCTCTGGTGTGATCGGCAATCCAGGGCAGACCAACTACGCAGCCGGCAACGCGTTCGAAGACGCCCTGGCTCTCTTCCGGCATCAGCAGGGCCACCCCGCCACGACGATTGATCTCGGCGCCGTCCGCGACGTCGGATACATTGCCGAGTCCGACAAGGCAGCGGACCTGGCTCATATTGCGGCGTTCCAGATTGCTGAGAGGGAGGTCCATCATCTTGTGGGGCTTGCGATTGCGGGGGTCCCCGATCTAAGGGCCAGGGCCAGAGACAGGGTCGGGGGAAGCAGGTCCCGGCGCAGATCATCACTGGCCTGAGCGCGAGCCAAGAGATGGACGATGTCCTCCGACGGGCTCGCTGGGCGCGGGATGCCAAGTTTTCGACGCTGTGGAAGCCAGGTGGTGTAGAAAGCGGCGATGCGGCGCTTCAGGCTGGCCTGGAGGCATTCAGTAAGGCGGAGTCGCTGGAAGCTGCGTCCGGCATTGGGGAGGATGTGATTTCTCGCAGATGGTGAGGGTGCTGATGATTCCCGTGGAAGATATCAACGGTGCGCAACCTTTGCACACATATGGAGGTAAGCCTGAAACCCGTTCCCGACAGCTATTTGGAATCTTGATGTTGACTGCTTGCTATTGAACTCGCTGATTGTAGTTGAAACTAGAGCCTGGATGGCAAAGAAATTCCAGATGGAAATTTCGGTCTTCGACATCCTCAGCCCGACTCCCTCGTCGGCGCTTGCCACCAAGCTTGTTAGTGAGAGCAAAATGCTTCCGGAGCGACTCAGGAAGGAAACTAGTGGAGAGGGCGTACAGGGGAACAGCCTGGAGTGACTGTCATTGTCATTGTCATTGTATGTCTATGCTATCTAGTACGGATTAGTGATTGCGAAACCCACATCCAAAGCAACCAAGTATACTCCCATCAGTCTCGAAAGTTGCGAAAATGCTTCAGTAGTGCAGAGACCTGCGAGCGTGCAGTGTCCAGTTTGGGGACAGAACTGATCCAACAATCGCAATTCACTTGTGGGGGGGCACCATCCAGGGACTCGACCTTGGACAGGATATGGCGGAACCGAATCAGAGAAAATTCCAAACAGATGAGAAGCTCGAGGCCGTTCTGTTGAACGCCTAATTGTTTCTCGTCGGCGCCGGCGAGGCAGATGCATGATCCAGCCACTTGATCATTCCGTGAGTCAGGCCTGGCAGGGCGAAGCTGCTGCTGCTGCGAGATATTGCGCGAGCCGCGATCTCCCGGAGCTGTAGCAGTGGATTGGTGTATTTGGAAATTGTGCTGGATGATATCGATGCACACCTGGATTGCCTCTCTGAGTGAGACCGCGATGATCTTGGCCTCGGACAAGTCGGAGCGCACCATCGGCGACGCATGCAAAGCATCGTCCTGGAGCGCAAACGCCGCCTGACTCAGCTCGTCAAAGAGTTTGCATATCACTCGCACCTTGTACCGGCCGGCCTCGGTGAGGAGATCGAGCGTCGTGGACTTGCAGTTGTTGTGCAGTCCGCTGGACAGTTTCAACGCATCCAGGAACCCTTTTTCTCCGGGTCCGCTGGGGTCCTCTCCGTTGCTCTCATTCAGGACCCCCGGACTCCCCAGGAGGACGATCGGGTCGGTCTGCAAGGGATCGCCTACTGGTCCCATATCCGGGAGACAGGGGTCCGGCAGAGAACCGATACCCGGCCCGTGCATGATCAACTGGCCGACAGTATTCCAGCCACGGAGATCAGGTGCTAGAAAGTGATCAAAGGATGCTGGAGGTGATGTCTGCCCAGGGCCTGGCTGCTGTGCTTGCCATGTAGATCCATTATTCCATCCAGCGTCGTCGGGGCTCCACATGTGCGCTTGACCGTCCTGCAGGGGTCTGCCAGTGGTGCGCTGTTGATAAAGCTTGCCTATTTGTTGCGCTGGACCCGTCTGCGCCAGGGAGGTTTGCGGGTGGTTAGTTGGAGGAGTTTCCGCCGGCGGACGGTGGTGCTGTATTGAAGCCGACGGTTTGTGGAACTTGAACGGGATAGAAAGAGGCTGCTTTCGCGGCCGCCCTGTCCTACTCCGAAGCGAAAAGAGGCATTGTCGTTGGTTGAGCACGCATGCTTTGCAGCGACCTCCGCTGGTGGCTGCGGACAGTTCGCAACGGATCTTGCGCGCGTGGCATTCTTCACACGCCAACCGCAACTGAGCCTCGATGGATTCTTCGATCCTCGTCCGAGTCCCGCCTTGGTCTGCCATTCGTATCACGGTATGTTAAGTTTTATCTCTCCGAACCTTGTCGAGTGCGCGACTGGATGTGGTAGTGGGGCCTTTTATGCGAGCTGCAGTGCAGTGCAGTGCAGTGCACTTGGTCTCGCTAACATTCCCCGGAATGACCGTTCGAGGGTCTCCAACACCATCACCCGGCGCAAGACTCCATTGGGTAGAGGAGGTTCGTTCAATGAATGCCAACGAGCGCGGGGAAACGATCAGTGCGCCGCTAAGGCAGTTGATCCGGAACACCAGCCATGTTATAGGCAAGGCTTCTTCCCCGGTCTATGCGGCTAATTGTACCTTTCCCCAAAGGGGCATGACGGGGCCGACTTTTCATTTGCCACCAGGAAACGCCTGGCGTGCTCATTTAGTGAATCCCTTAGGGCTGACCCCAGGAACCACTCCGGATGCAAGTTGACTGTGCCGTCCGGAGCGCCGGCCCTTGCTGCATGCAACCAATTACATTTGGAACCCCTCATCTGGCTACAAGCAACGACTCAATTGTCCACTTGATTCGTGGGCTCTCACAACCCCAGGAACCATCGCCGAGAACTCCCGCGCCCCCCTTCCCCAATATATTATCATGCGGTCGCTCGCACTACAAATAGTACTAACCAGGTCGCCAAGGCAATGTCCATATGGCACGGTGTCACCCTACCACCTCACTTCTTCCCAGACTGTTCGCCCTTTTCATGCATGAGCGCAATATCCCACATCCATCGCGTAGCCACAGCCAGCAGTCCGGCCCACCCCCAGGGTACCAGCCATCCTAGAAACAAAAAACAGGGCATCAGCGAGAGACTCACCCCAAAACACCGGACAGCACGACCCACCAATAAGGAATACCGTATCCCTGCTTGAGAGAGTCGCGATGAGAGTGATGAGCCCCGTCGCCACGATCGCTCCAGAAAGGCCCCACGCCAAGTCGAGGCGCGCCAGCAGAACACGAATCGCCTTGCTCGAGCAATATCGAGCATCGAGCAGTCGGCGATACTCCTCTCCTTGTCCACCATCGACCGCGAGCACGTCTTCGACGATGGTGTAAACCCCCGGTCGCACCAGCGCTGTTCTGTCCATCGACGAAACGCGGAACGGATATCGGGCGTGCATCCGGTTCATCACGCAAGCGCATAGCAACTGGCCGCTAACTTGAAGGATCAGAACTGGCAGGGCCAGACTGATGAGTCGAGTCGATGTGTGCGCGACGTTGTCGTCGTCGTGCCGGCTCGTGCTAATCGCCGCTATCATCAGGGCCGCGATGTAGCAGAACCCCGTGAAAAAGTTCCATTGGAAATAATCGAGCTATGCACGCGAACAGATCATGGTATAAGCCCGTTGAAAAATCTGCCATGGACCAGACATAAATCACAACTTGACTCACCTGGTGCCGCTTGCTGCCAGTCGGTCGACAGGCAGAGTCGAAGCGAACGAGGCGCCAGGTCCGGCGAAGCAGAGCCAGAACACTGAGCGCGCCGATTGCGGATGCGAGGATCGTCAATACTATAGGGCTCGTCTTGTCAGCAAGCCGGTACCGCTATTGCGCTCTCCTCCACTCGGTGCGGAGAAGGGAGTACTGCCTACCTATCCAAAGTTCGAGCCCTGCAACCTTTAGCAATACAATATATAGGATCTCTGGTAGTAACCCGGCTCCCGTAAAGATACAGGCCGCAGCGATTGCGATTGCCACCCTGTATCGACCAAGGTCCAGTGGGATCCTGGTCACCTGGTCTACGTCCGGGTCTGGATTGGAAACCTGGACTACCTGCGAATCCTTTGACATCGTTGCAAGAGGCGCCAATGGGACCATAGACTAAACGGAAACAAAAGAAAACTATTCCTATACACTAGCTATACACTAGAGTTTAAGAGGCATACTCTGCGTGAAGTAGTCGCTGAGAATCATGCTGCCTGCCTGGCGAAGCAGGCGCCAGAAATCAACAACGCCCGCAATAATTCCGGCAGCTTTTAGGCGCAAAAAGTCGCCGACCGACGGGCTCAAACTCTGCTGGCTGCCATAAAAAGAAAACTCTCTGAGATTGGAGGCGCACTTTAGCCGGCGTGTTTTCCCCCACCAATTTGGTTCGGGTGATCAACAGGAGTCTGTGGGGAAGGGACATTGTGGGGAAGGGACATCGTTGTAATCCTTATTGGAGTCGCACTACTTAGTATTGACCTTTAGTGTGGTCTTCCCCGATTTTATTCATTATCATACATTATTTTTTTTCCTTCCCCGCATCCACTGCGCTACTTTCTGCCTGACATTCCCCGCGAAGACATCGCCTTTTGATACACAGATGGCGCACCAAGAGCGTCCCAGAGCACCGTTCAAGGACTGGCCGAATGATGCAGGCGTAGGTAGCTCTGTCAGACCCTTGGCGAGCTTCGCTAGCTGACGATATTATCTTCCCGCAGTTCGAAACCACGGCCGAGACGCGCACCCCCATTGAGCTCCAGGTCGTTGGATCCCTGCCGAACCAGCTCGCCGGTACGTTGTACAGAATTGGCCCCGGGACGTACAAAGTCAAGGGCAGCCACTTCCAGCTCAGCCACTGGTTCGACGGGTTCTCCTTCGTACACCGATTTGAGCTGGTGCCCCAGTCCACCACCGGGACGTGCAAGGTCCTATACAACTCGCGAGGGCAAGTCGATGCCCTCGTTGAAGAAGCGCGAAAGTCTGGCACGTTGAAGGGGATGACCTTTGGGCAGAAGAGGGATCCCTGCGAGAGCATCTTCCGGAAGGTCAAGTCGATATTCCATCCGCCTTTCAGTTCCAAGGACCCGGGGCTTGTCAATGCTGGAGTCACTCTACATGCCAATGTTAGCTCTTTCTTTTTCTTCAAGCCACTGGTGGATTTAAGTCTGATTCTCTGACCGGACCACGCGTTAGGCCCCTGGTGTGCCGGAAATTTTACGAGCGCGTCCTGATGGCGCTCGATTCCGCAGCCTGACCTCGTTGACCGATGCCAATGTGCTGAAACACGTAGGATACTCCCCACCTCTTCGACACTTCTCCAAAGAGACTAACGCATACCCCATCAAGATCGACCCCGAGACACTGGAGCCCATCGGAGTAACCCGGCAAAGCGACCTGCACTCCGACCTCAAAGGGCCGCTCTCGTGCGCCCACGCCGAGTTCGATACCGCAACAGGAGACGCCTACAACTACAACCTCGACATCGGCAGATACGCAACCTACCGCATCTTCAGGACGTCCGCACAGACTGGGCAGACCGAGATCATTGCAACCATTACGGGCCCCGATGTCAAGGCAGCCTACTTGCACTCGTTCTTCCTCAGCACCAACTATGTGATTCTGTGTATCTGGCCCGCCCTCTATGGAGCCGGCGGGCTCAAACTACTCTGGGAGAGAAACATAGCAGACGCTTTGCATTTCGATCACAATGTGCAGGCTCGATGGTATGTCGTTGACCGATTGCACGGCAAAGGCGTCGTCGCTACATACGTGAGCCCGGCGTTTTTCTGCTTCCATACTGTCAACGCATGGCAGGAGACGAGCCATGACGGGTCCACCGACGTTATCTGCGATATCATCCAGTATCCTACCGACGAGATGATCCAGCGCGCATACTATGATACCATGGTCTCCACCGGTCCCAATGTCAAGAGGTACTATGGCAGTGAGCTCTCGCGCCCCAGTTTGGTTCGCTACCGTCTGCCTTCTGTAAGCCACAGGGCCACCGAGGAGAGCACATCTGGATCGACCTGCCATCCAGAGGCAGAGGCAATATTGAGAATTGATGACGACTTTGTCGGAGACCTGCCAACAATCAACCCGCGCTTCAAGACAAGAAAGACCCGATATGTCTACAACCTTGTGAATCAAGGAAAAGTAAGTTATCCCGCCCATGGAAATTAATCCTCTTTCACACCTCGCTGATGACCTCACCAACTGATTCTAGTCATCCTTCTTTGATGCCATTGCAAAAATCGACCTCGAAACGCAAGAGTCCTGGCTTTGGGAGCAGAACCGCCATACCCCTGGTGAGGCCATCTTTATCCCCGACGGCGAAGCACCGACCGAAGATGCGGGGTATCTTCTGAGTGTTGTCCTCAATGGAGACACAGGTACAAGTTACCTTCTCTGCTTGGACGCACGCACTATGCTGGAGGTTGGACGTGCTGTGTGTGATTCGGCTATCGGGTTTGGGTTCCATGGGTCGTATTATCCTACCCAGACTCTGTGATATATGAATTGTGGGCTATCCACCACGGGTTTCTCTTTTCCTTTGTGGTAATAACCTTGGTTAAATGGAAGGAAATCCAGTGAAGCTATACTGGAATGGTAACGAAAGAACCAATTATTACATTAGGCAAGCTGAGACTCAACAGTCCCTTCACAAATCTCCACTAGCAAAGTCTAATCTTGAGCGTTGCAGTATATTACAAGAATAAATATTCATTGAAAGCTTGTTCTTACATAGCTAAAGCTAATATTGTTAGTACCCTAAATGTACACCCTATTGGTTATACTAAGAACCTATTTTTGTCTCTCGGCTACCAAGCTTGCAAATGGATTCGTTCAGTAATGCTTTTTGGACCCTATAAACAACGATACTGCCGTAAATAGTAATCTGGTGCACTTGGTTTTATAATCAAGGATTGATGTATTAATATTATCCAAGGCTGGCTCTGTCCACGAACAGCTTTATACCACCTTTTCAGCAATTTCACAGGGTTTGACCCCATGGGGTCAATGGCGAGAAGCATGGAGGCTTTATATGGGATTATTACATTTTAACTCTAGCAAGGGGTTTCTTCTAATCTCTCATGATCGGCCAATGGGCGGATAGGGTGCTTCATCTTCACCAATACCAGTCAAGTCGAGCTTTGAACGACACACAAGTGCCCTCGTATCCATCCAGACCAAGGACCGACTTGATGACCGATCCTCCAGAGGAGTGAAGAAGTTACCGTGGAGAAAGATGTGCACGGATCCTTCTGAAGGTTTGTTTGTAGCGATTTCCGATGCAAGCGAGGCTCCAAAAGGGGGCCCCCTCACATCCCCCGGGTTTCAGGAACGTAACGGGCGATGCGCCCTCATCTTCTCCCACTCGACTAGGACCCGAAATGCCAACAACATCAGCACTTTCTCAATTTACGTTCACGAATTACGGCCGCTTAACAACGACCTTTACGGCACCCACTTCATGTCAATCTGAGGAAAAATACGCCCAGATCACTTCCATCTACTCGCCGCACCTCGGAGAATGGCTGGCCGACTGTTCGCTGACGTATGGGTACTGTCTGCCATCTGGGACAATAACGCCAGCATCGTCTGGCACAAACAGACCACTTGCTGCGTTTGAGGTCCCTTACTTCTCGCCCGGCTTAGATTGTCCCCTGGACTGGCGAGCGGTCGGGACCTCGTGGCGGACAGGTGAACGTATCTCTACAACCGGCGCGTTTGAGGCAGAGGCGCATACGCCATATACCGATGGCCGGTGGATGTTCTCCCCTCGATTCTGTCGCCGGGTGAGACGGCGGTGTTGTGTTGTCCAAGGTACGTTCTAGCCATACCATTCATAATCCAAGATCCCATCCGGCTCTAATGCTCCATATACCGAGAGACCATCTGGCATCCGCCCCGCATTCCAGCTCCATGACCGGCGGCAAAAATGGGATCTGCTACTCCACACTCCCCATCTACGTACTCACGACTGGATGCCAGTAATACCTCCCGACGGACGCCTACACACTGGCGACGACGAGCTATTCAATAGATGGAGCGACAATATACGGATCGCTCATCTTCATCAAGGGTCCGCACCATCGATCACGTCCACGAGCACATCTGCGACAGATGCAACAACTACACTCATGGGAGTCAGTGTTATGGCGATGGTGACGTTGATTCATACAAAGGGGGACCGGGCGGGGGGTCTATCCACGAGAACTAGCGCGGGGATTGGAGTTGGCGTCCTTGGTTTAATCGCTGCTGCAGTGTATTTCTTCTGAAAGAGGACACACAAGGGGCCATCTCATGGTGCAGAGGACCGTACTCATCAACCATCTTCCAATCATCTCCAAATTGGACAAACGCTAGGTTGATATGCGTAAGAGCACCAGCAGGAATGTTCTCTGGCTCCAGCGTTCCGCATGGCCGGCTGAATTGGAACAGCTCATAGTAGGCAACCACTCTTTCGAGGGAGCTAGTATCGCTCGTGCTCGTACAAGGCGGCTCGCTAAGGCGGACAGATTTGTCAGTGGTTTCGATTTCTTCTTGGAAGTGGACATGGATATCTTTGTGAAGGGTCAGAATCGAGAACAACATACTCAACAGGATCACAGCCACGTTGGCAACCTGTACCGCGGAATTCGCTTGTAGAGCCACAAAAGCCAAAGGAACTACAACAAACACCAAGAGGACAACTGTTCCACCTTTACCGCACTGCGCCTTCGCATCACAGTCGTTGAGACAGCCATCACCACAGTAATCATCACCAAAACCACACCTGTGAGAGAAGATCAGTTTGATCAGTCATTTTATGGATGAAAGCTCGGCACTGGAGCAAGGCGATACCTTCCAAATTAACTGCAACATCCCTCCAAACAAGGATTTGATTCCGAACAAACAGCACCTTGCTGTGCTTTAACAAAGAAAACAAACAAAAGAATAAATAAGGAATTGGTCCATAGTTTTAGGAACCTCATCCTGCCAGCATCCCACTGTGTAGTAAGAACTACCTAAAGGACTCGGCAAGGTTCAAGATTGCGAGTAGTAATATTAAAGAGAGAATTCACGCATGGCCTAGAGGAATGAAACTTTGGAAGAGCTATAAGAAGGCTTTATGTAACATAAATAATTTTCGCTATCTATTGCGCTTTCTTCATTTCAGTCTGATGTCCCCTCGGTTGTAGCGTTAGGGCATTTTGCTAAATTTAATCTAAATACTCCGCAAGGCTTTCGTACGCCCAGTATGATCTCGGAGAGTATCCTAGTGTATTTTAAGGGCCTTAGATCCATTTCTGATACTGGAACAGAGGAGCCTAAACTTTTGTTCCTATTTTTCTTCATTAGTGTTGTTGGGTTTTAGTCCATGCAGGGGTCCGATTTTTTGCGAGTCTCAATTAACTTATTTTCTAGTGTCATTAAAGAGAGCAAGTAGACAAGACAAACAAAAACCATCATGGCAATTGAACCGCACTGGACAGTCTTCTAGAAGGTCTGGCACTAATTTTTGTCTGTTTTCAGTCAACTATTTTGAAACATACGAGATGCCTCAACGTCCATTTCATACTCGGAGGCTCCGGTTACCGGGTTCCTCGGCAAGGGTTCTGGTACCGACATGGGAGTTACCGATAGGGATAGGCGGGACCCAGTTAACACCCTGTGGCTTTTAGTCCATTCAGGGACCTTTTCAGGAGTAGTGCGCTCAGAAGTGCAAACTCAACCTTGGAAATAGCGGAGATTTCCTGCCTAGATGGACGTATATTTACCCAATTCGCCCCCTGTGGATATTACAGCGCTGTTTAGTGCAACTCGGTAATATTGGATAGACTCGGAACTTCACTACGAATCTGAAAACATCAAGTGTTTGAGCCACCACGCTAGCTGGAAGCCTTGTCGCATAACGTTTATACATGTACCCTACCCAGACAAAGGTCGGAGCGTTGGGTGATACGGCCCACACTAGGATCCATTGTTTAAATCTGAAATATTTTTATCCGGATACGAGGTATGTATTTGTTGTGCAAATTGAAGCTAAAATAATTGTATTTCAGGTGAGCCCATTGAGATGAAAATCTCCTACTGAGAGGTTTCTCCGCGGTTTTCGTTCAAGCTATAGGGAGGCCCTAAGGGTGCACCCCACTTATAGGATTCGCCAATCTCCGCATTATTCCAGCACGCACGTTCCTTGAGACAACAAGGGTCGAGATTCGCAATTTCGGCTGCGTGCATCGCTTTCTCGCGATAGTGACGGATTGCTCGTCCACACTCGTCGTACCAGATGATGAGGACAGTCCCTGCGTCAGGGCCTTCGGAGGCCAACGTTTTTTCATCAACGATGTAGATGTGTCCCGCCGCTAAACGGAAGAGGTACTCCGAATAAAAGCAAATCCAAGGGTTGCCATCCTCCTCTGGGTCATAGCCGCTTTCCTCGGCACGCTGGGGATCCGTCTCGTCGGATTCAATTCCCTCTTCTAGGGCCTCCTGGACATTCTCTTCGTATTCTTCGAACAAACAAGTATTATCCAGTAGCTGTGGGGCACGAAGAAAAATCTTCTCCCAGTTGGAACCAAAGTTATACGAAGATGAGTCGTTGAAAACTGTAGCTGAGCCGACGACCTTGGTATCGATGTAATCCTGAATCCGGGCCCACGAGCCTTCTGTAGAAGGGCCGTAGCAGGTGCGGAGCCAACAAGGATCCTCGTTCAAGCCACGCTCAGCAGGTAGGCGGATACGATCCAATAGCTCTTGACTAGGTACTGGAAGGCCTCGAACAGACCTCTTCTCTAGTCTTCGCTGCTGGTTTCGATACGGCTAATCCGATAGGTTAGTTTTCTGGTCGGAGCAATGAGGGGCCAAAATCAAATTACCTCGCGACCGTAGACTCCGAGTGCCACATATTGAGCGAAGATTTCCTCGCGTTGGGCATCAGCGGATAGCGGCGAGTCTTCTTGCCAATGCTCCTAGTATATCGTCAAAACATGCATATAATCGTTGAGTAATAGGTCTTACCAGAAGGAACAGATCAGCCTGCCAGGCTGTAAAGGTTGACATCTTGCAGAGTATTCTGAAGGATGCTGGTGGGACAGAGTGAGAGACTTATTCAAAATCGTCTCGGTACCTAAGCCCTGGAAATGAGATGGCTTTCTTGGCAGGGGCTTAGCCAAGGTGAAGTGGGGAATGTCATAAAATTGATGAAAGGAATTGTGCTCTGTAGTGTAGTAAGAGTGAGTGGAAAGATGTGGTATTCAAAATGCTATCTGAGAGGAAGCCTTCCTATAAAGCTATACTCCAGGAAGCGGGAGGCACCATCAGCATTGTCTATATATATATTCTAGATTACCAACCGGTGTCCTTTTAGGAGAATACTGCCCTAGTAAAAAAAAAGTGAAAAGATTTAAGAAATTATTATCTAGATATCTTACTATTTTTTTTTACTAGATATAGGAGAACTAGCTTACTTACTTAAAGCTTATTTTAAAGTAACTTAACCTAGTTATTATATATTAACCTTAACTTAATTATAATTTAATAATTAGATTAAGGTTTAAAAAAGAACTTTATTATTTAATTAAGATTAGATTAAGAATAATTATTATTTTATTTATTTATATTTATTAATTAGAAAGATTAGATATACTAAATATATTATAAATTATAAATTAATTAATAATATATATATATTTTTTATATAAATAATATATTAAATATAATTTATTTTTTATTATAATATAATAATATTTTTTATATTTATTTATTATATTTATTTTATTTATTTTATTTATTTTATTTATTTTATTTATTTTATTTATTTTATTTATTTTATTTATTTTATTTATTTTATTTATTTTATTTATTTATATTACTATATTTATTTTTATTTATCTTATTTCTTCATCCTAAGAGATAAATATTTCAAAAAAAAACTTTTATAAAATATAATATAAAGAAATAATATTTAATATAAATAATTTTTTATATTAGTTTTTTTATAAATGATTTTTAAAATATGTTTCTTTAAAAGTTTTAAAAATTGTCTGATATAGGGAAGTTCTGATGTTTATTTCTGATTTACTTTACTTATCTTTTACTTTTATTTAGAAATATAGAAATATAATAAGAAAATAAGATAAAAATAAGATAGTAGTAAAAGATATTAAAAATATAATAAATATAACAAAAGAATAAAGAAATCAAGAAAATAAATAGAAGTATAAATTTAATATCTAATAATTAAATTAATTAAAAAAAAGAATTTTTTTTTATATTTTAATCAGATTATTAATTATTTCTTTATAAAAAATAGATTAGTTTAAAAATAAGTAATTAAAAAGAAATTATATTATCTAGATAATATAGATTATTAAGCTTATTTAAAAAAAATAATTAAATTAATTTAATAAATCAATTTAAGTTAAATAAAATTATATATCTTATATATATACATAATTCTTATTTTATTAAATAATCTTAAACAAAGTAGAATAAATAAATAATTTAAGAATATTAAATAATCTAATTTAGTAGAAATTAAATAACTAAAATAACAAAAAAATAAATAAAATTAATAGTTAATTATTCTAATTTGAAAAATAAAACAAGTATAATTCTAAGTTAAAAATAACTTAGTTAATTTTTTAATAATTATTTTATTAATTAATACTTAGTAAAACTTTTTAATAGAACTAGAAATTAGTAATTAGAGTAGCTAACAGCCAGGTTAGGTTAGGTTAATAGAAATTTTTATACCTTACTACAGGTTAATAGTTAGATTAAAGAAATTTTTATATCTAATTATAGTATAACTAAAAGTAGAATAATCAATTATCTTAATTATTCTTAATATTAAGATTAGAGTGGCTAATAGCCAGGTCAGGTCAGGTTAATAGGAACTTTTATACCTAACTATAAATTAATAATCAGGTTAAAGAAATTTTTATATCTAACTAGAGTAGCTAATAACTAGGTTAAATTAGGTTAATTAAAATTTTTATACTTAATTATAGGTTAATAATTAGATATAAAAAATATATATTTTTATTTAGATTAATTAATAATTAATTTATAGATTAAATTTCTTAATAACTAAATTTAAAAAAAATAATAAATTTAAATAGAATATTTCTATTTAATTCTTATTTAATTTATATCTAATTTTACTTAATTTTATTTAATTTAATTTTATTTCTATTTAATTCTATTTAATTTAGATATAATAATTAATTATAATTAATTATTATATTTATAATTAATTTAATTTTTATATTTTAATCTAATTACTAGATTAAGATTAGATTAAGATTAAAATATAATAATTAGATTAAGCTACTCTATATCTAATTATAGTATAACTAAAAATAGAATAATTAAAATAATTAATTATTCTTAGTATTAAAATCTAGTTACTATATTTTTTTAACTCTAGTATAGTTAAGATATATCTAGATTAAAGAAAAATTAATCTAATTATTTTAACTATTATCTAAAAATATATAAAGATAAGTTTTCTAAAAAAAAAATAATTAAAAGATATAGTAATATCTTCTTTCTTTTTATCTATAAAAAGTAATAAGAAAATCCTAGTAGTATTAATATAATTTAATTTTTTATAATATTAGTATTTTTATAGTATAAAATATAAAGAAAATATATAATTATAGTTTAGTTTAGGCTATATACTAAAGATTTAATAAATTATATAAAAAATACTATATTTTTATTACTAAAATAATAGTTAAAAATTAGTATAATATTTTTAGACTATTATTAGATCTAGAGTAGCTTAACCTAATTATTATATTTTAATCTTAATCTAATCTTAACCTAATAATTAAGTTAAAATATAAAAATTAAATTAATTATAAATAGAGTAGCTAACAGCTAGGTCAGGTTAGGTTAATAAGAACTTTTATACCTAATTATAGATTAATAATCAGATTAAAAAAATTTTTATATCTAACTATAATATAACTAAAAATAAGATAATTAATTATTTTAATTATTCTTAATATTAAGATCTATCTATTATACTTTTTTTAACTTTAGTATAATTAAGATATATCTAGATTAAATAAAAATTAATTTAATTATTTTAATTATTATTTAAAAATATATAAAGATAAGTTTTCTAAAATAAAAAAAAATAATTAAAAAATATAATAATATTTTTTTTCTTTTTATTTATAAGAAAAAATAAGGAAATTCTGATAATATTAATATAATTTAATTTCTTAAAATATTATTACTTTTATAGTAAAAAATATAAAAAAAATATATAATTATAGTTTAATTTAAATTATATACTAGAGATCTAATAAATTATATAAAAAATATTATATTTTTATTATTAAAATAATAATTAAAAACTAGTATAATATCTTTAAATTATTATTAAATCTTTTTAAATAAATTTAATAAATCTATTATTTTCTTATTTTTTATTAAAAAAGATTTTAATTATTTATATATTAAATTAAAGATTATCTATATTATATTATATAATTAATTTATTTTAATAATTATATTATTTATAATTATCTAATTTAAATATTAGATATTATACTATAATTTTAATAATAGATTTTATAAAAACCTTTTTTAGATTTTTTTTATATAAATATTCTTTTTATTTAAACCTATTATTTTTATTTAATATTTATATTTAAATCTTTAGAAAAAGCTAGATATATTAAAATTATAAAATTTCTAGAAATTAAAATATAAATAATAAAATATCTATTAAAATATAATTTATATTTTAATAAAATAATATATTTAGACTTTAGATTTATAATAAAAGAAAAAATTATTTAAATCTTAATTCTAAATATAACTTTAAATAATTAAATATTTAAGTTATTTAAGAAAAATATTTAATAATTCTAGACTTTAAATATAGTTTTTTATTTATTATATTTATTAATAATAATAAATATAATAAATAAATTAAGCTAGAAAAAAAAATATAATAAATTATATTGATATATAAATATATTTTTAAATTAAATAATATTATTTTTATAAAGTTTTTCTATTTTTTTTTATTAATTTATTATTTATAAAATCTTTCTAGTGTTATAAATTAATTATAATTATTTAAATTTATTTTTAAAAAATATTATTAAACTTTTTTTTTCTATTTTTTAAATCTTTATAAATAATAATAAATCTTAAATTAAAATAAATTATTTAAATTAAATCTTTACTTCTTTTCTAAATCTTAAGATTATATATATTATAAAAAATTAAAAGATTATTTTATATCTAATTTTATAAAAAGTTTTTCTATTTTTTATAATTAATAGTAGAAGATATTCTTTTCTAAAATTTATTTATAAATTTAAAAACTATTATTTTACTTTAATTAAGAGAAATTATTAATATTATAAAAAATTTTTTAAAAAGATATATTATTTTTTAATAAAATTTTTTATATTTATTATTTTATATATCTTTATATTTTATAATATCTAAAAATTAAAAACTCAGAAACTAATTTTATAAATTATTATTTTTATAAAAAATATAAAAAAAAATATCTTTAATTATATCTAAATAAATAATTAATTAGATATTAAATAAAGAATTATTATAAATATTTATTTATTTTTTTAAGATAAATTTTTATTAATTATTCTTTATTTCTAGATCTTTATTATTTATAATAAATAAGATTTTTAAGATTAAGTCTTATATTTTATAATTATTTATTATCTATTATTCTAGATTATTAAGTATATATAATTTAATTAAATAATTAATTTTATTATTTTATTTTCTTACTGAGGACTAAGTTCTTTTAATTAAATATAAATTAAAGAATATTTATTAGAGTTATTTAAAAAAATATATATAAAATTATTATTAAAGTTTTTAAATATTAAATAAATATTAATTATAGTTAATTACTAGATTAATTTTAATTAAAAAATATTTTTTATTTTAACTAGATATTTCTTAATAGAAGATATAGATTATTATAAAATTTTATTAAATTTTTAATTGATATCTAGATTTTATACTAGTAAAAATCTAACTATAATTATTTTATTAATTTTATATAAATATAATCTTTTTTATTAATTATTAGATATAATAATTAATAATATTAATAATAATAATTTGATATTTAATTTAATTTTATCAGAATTCTAGATTTAACTTAATTAAAATATTTAATTTTATAATATTTTTATTAACTTTAATTTTATAAAAATTATTTAAAGTTAATATTATATTTTCTATTTTATTTACATAATTTTTCTTAGGGTTTACATTAGGGTTTACATTAATCAGTGATAAGAGGCTGCATAATGATTGCAGAGGAGATGAGTGTCTTCAACAGGGTAAGCCGAGAATAACGTGTGTGTACAGCGTCAGAACTTTCGCCGTTGGTGGCTCATCAGGGCTGGGTTGATGGTGTTAATTTATGTCCTTACCGACTGAGGAGATTGAGGATTCTAGAGAAAGAGGAGGTTGGACTACCTTTTTTTTTGCCGCTGGAATAACTCGTTCCCTGTACTGAGGTACTTTATTGTTTCTAATAAAGTTGCTCGACGCGCTGTTCTGATATGGAAGGCGTAAATTCTAATTCCGGAGATGATACGTTCTAGACTTGGATTAGCTAAGACCCCTGTTCTTGGCTAGGTAGTAATTACGTGTGTTAGCTATATTATAAGATAATAATGTGATACCGGAGAAAAGTTTATCTGATTAGCTGAAGCCCGCCTACAGATAGTTAAGAAATCCGGAGAAATCTTAGCCTGTTAGCACTGGGTAAACCTTCCACCGAAGATATTATATTAGGGTTGTCAGATTAGGGGGTTAGGGTTTTGAACCCTATAAAGTGTACCATGTAAACACCCCCTACAGCTGAGTTGTTAATTGGAGTGTATAAAGTTTCCCAGAGGTTGGAAAGGAGGCCTAAGATAAGCAATAATTATAATATATAATCCTCCTGACTATAACAGGAGGCGCCGGCACCCGGAAGGCGAGAGGCTCTGGAAAGAATAAAGTCTTTAAGCGTTACATCCCCACGTGACTTACCTGAAGATACTTCTTTATCCAGATGAGCTTCATCCAACAAGGAAAAACCCAGTACTAGTATATTCAGTAGGATTATAGAGGTCGATCCTTCTTGTAATAAATATATTCTTCTACTAGTGATTTGCCCGGGAGAAGATACTAGAAAGTGATCAGGTAGATGTTCTCTTTAAGAGGCCGGATGCATTCCTATAAGTAAGTGGGATAATACCTAGACCACCATCTATCCTACTAGTATCCGTTTGCTCACGTTCGGTATTTAATATAAAAAAGTATAATACTGTCTTGTTCTATATCGATAGTAAGTTACTAAGATTTGTGTATTAACAGAGACTTCGAATCAGCGGTTATTAAAGATTATTAGGTAGTTCTTTTTTCTAAGTCTAGAACCTTCTGACTGATTAAATAATCTTATTAATATTTATATACTCCTATACTAGATTATACTGTCCGGATAATATAAGTAGTATATCCTGTTCTTTTTCCTTTTTTAAGGTAAGAAACAGGGGCTGTTGTTTATATGATACTTGGTAGAACTAGTTATCCAGTACTTTACCCGGATATCTTCTCTGGTGAAGATTACTATAGAACTGTCTGCGAGTATCTGTAAAATACTTAACTTTGGAACTGACTATAACAAATTGTATGAGCTTAGTCTTGATAAAGGCCTTCTTCACATATAAAGGGTAAGCTGACGACCATAGGATGTACAAGTGCTTATTTATTGGTTTCTTGAAGAGACGAGTCACCAGTCTGGTGCCCGTCAGGTCCCTTATTCGCATGATCTCAATATCAAGGAATTCGATCTTCGTTCTTGAATAAGCCCAGTTGACGGTCAGTGGACCTAGCTGATACTCAGCGATGAAGTCCGTCAACTCTTTTTCCGTTCCCCTGAAGATCATGAGTACATCATCGATGTATCTCATGTATTTGACTACCCCTTTCTTGAAGGGAATCTTCAGGTGTCGCTCGAAATACCCAGCATAGATGTTGGCCAGAACGGGTGCAGATGCCGTACCCATGGCCAAACCTTTGGTCTGTTGGTAAATCTGGTCTTGGGTTACATTAGGGTTTACATTTAGGGTTTACATTAGGGTTACATTAGGGTTTACATTAGGGTTTACATTAGGGTTTACATTAGGGTTTACATTAGGGTTTACATTAGGGTT
>NW_020291963.1:0-88823 GCF_003184865.1 Aspergillus homomorphus CBS 101889 | reverse complement strand
AAAAAAAAAAAAATATATATATATATATATATATAAGCATTGGGTAAGTGTATAGGGGAATCTCATGACCCTGCCATGCTCACCAAAAAAAAAAGACACAACCAAACAGAAAATAAAAATTCACACAGGCCGCAGGCATCTAAGCCCATCCATTCCAGTCTGCGAGCAGAGGATATCAAGAGAGCTGCACGTTTAGGTGCAAAGAAATTAGTCGCGGTGCGTAGACCGAAGTCTTCGGCTAAGAATAAAAGGTCATCAATGGTATCAAAGTCATGAAATGTGAGCCAAGAAGAGACGAGACGGAATCTCGAAGATAAAGAAGAGAACAGAGAAAGAGAGAGAGATAAGAGAAGAATAGAAGAACCTAAGTATAAGTTTAAAGCACAAGCGCAGAAGAAGAGAAAGAATGGGGCAGAAAACAAAGCGATCTAGGCAATGGACTCGAACTCCTCGCGTTCACGAAGACGGTTTCGCGCAAGCTCATCCCCGCCAATGGCCGACAGCTGCATCCAGTGCAGGGCCAAACACATGCTCTGGGGGTCGGATTTCGAGTCCTTGTCACGGCGGTACATCATCTCCGCCTTAAAGGTATCCCGCAGTAGAGTAAGTGGGAGCGTCACCCGTGGCAGAAGCTCGGGGTGCGTAAGGTAGAGAATGGCCAGCTCCCGCTGAGCAACAGGATTCCCTTCCTTGGCTGTGATTATCCACATGCCGGCAGCATCTTCAATGGCGTGTCCGGGACGTGGGTGGGTTTCGTATCCTGCAGGATGGCGCCGACTGAGCTCCTGAGATACGATGCTATCAGCGATTTCAACCATGCTGTTACAAACCTCGTCCTTGAGACTCAGCGCTGCCAAGCCAAACTGCAGAAACGCGGTTCCACAATCGGTTTGGTTCAGCGTCTCGCCTGGAACGAAGGCTGAGATGAATTGTAGATCTCGGAAAAGGGTCTTGGGTTTGAACTCAAGTAACAAGCCTCGCAACGCGTCCACGATTTGATGCTCCGTGGGGGCGCTGTAATCTGAAGGGCGGCAGTCAAAGATGACCGACTCATCGACAGCCGAAGTTGGCGTCTGCAGAGCGTCTTTCTCATGCACGCGTGTTGCCTGAGACTCTGAGAAGCTATGCCGGGCGCTTCTCTTCCCTTGTACCCCGGAGCTGCGCCCTCGCTGGCACCTGTACTCTTGGGCGGGAGGCATGGAACCCAGCTCCTCGTTCGTGGTGTTCAATGAAGCGACAACCAATGCTCGTAAATCTCGCAGTGCCCTGAGTTTGACAAAGGGGTTTCCATGTCGAGAGAAAACCTCGATTAGACGATGGAAGATGGAGCTGTACGAGAAAAGCGGTGGGTCCTCTTCCACACCAGGGCATTGGTCGGATGTGGATTCCGAAACTGAAGTCTCGGAGTTTCCCAATGGTGTACGATCACTGGACTCAAGAGATCTACTTCGTGTATGATCAGATGGCACACGGTGCATCACATTGCGGGCAAGTCGCTCATCACACTCAGTGTAGAATCGTTGAATGCGGGCGCGTTTCTTCATTTGCACCTGGATGCGTTGCTGATTCAGTGCGTTACCGAACCAAGCATCGGTCTCACTCCCACAACTCCACACCGGAGAACCCAGATCGCTGAGAAGCAAGCTTGTAAGCGTTTGTTTGAGATCCTCCATGAAAGCTGCTTTGTTATGCATCTTGCGGTCGTTCCGGCGTGGGGGTTGCGCACAATTATCACTGAACATGGATGGAGGCCGTGAATAGATGCTAGAGGAGCTAGGCGCATACTGCGCTGATTGGTGTGGCGTTGACCAGAAGGTGCTGTATGAGTCGCCCGTAGCGGTTGATGCCGCCCTCCCTGGCGAGCCGCCAATGGAGGATGAGTCCGTGACTGAGGGATCTCGAGGGCTCTTCCACTTATCGGATAGCAGACTTTGATTGGAAGCCTTATGGTTCAAGGACGACACGTCTGATGAGTAACGTGAGACGGAGTCGACTGGACGAGACTGATTGCCGTAACTCTGCAAAGGGTGTGTGGGATCATCGCCAGGGACATTGAACGGGCGCAAACTGGAAGACAGACTGAGAAAGTTCCGATTGGCTGAACCCTCGTACTTCACTCGCTCCTTATGGTAGAGCTCGCTGGCCCACAGCACGGGAGTCTCTGCCATGCTCTCTCCCACAAGCCGATTGATACTGCCTTGGACCTCATAGCAGAAACGATGGATGCGCTCCTCACCTTTGCAGAAGTTGTCAATGTTGTTATGGGATAGCCATTTGCGAATAAGATCCACCTG
This sequence comes from Aspergillus homomorphus CBS 101889, assembly GCF_003184865.1. Taxonomy (NCBI): domain Eukaryota; kingdom Fungi; phylum Ascomycota; class Eurotiomycetes; order Eurotiales; family Aspergillaceae; genus Aspergillus; species Aspergillus homomorphus. The sequence goes on along the minus strand of NW_020291963.1, from coordinate 86,529 downwards.
CTCATCGGAGAGCTTGTTCGGGCCACCTTGACTGCTCGGCGCTTTCATGATACTCATGACCTGCAGCTCCGGTTTCTGAAGAAACGAGCTTCCAAATGCTCTCGTGTTGCCACGAGAGCGGCCATCATTGGGTGTCTGCCGATGTAGACGAGCGGAATAGATCATTGTCTTCAGAGCCAGTGCGACGTTCTTAGCATCTTCATATCTCATCGAGTTCTTCACATCCGTCATGTACCACATCTTGTCACGGAGCTTAGCCACTGTGGTCATCATCGCTTTCACCATCCCCTGCAGACGCCGAGTCTGGCGGTGAATAGCCACAAAAACAGTTTCGCAGTGTTCGATTACTGCCCGTGAAATCTGAAGAGAGCGGTCACAGGATGTGTACATCGGCTCAAGGATCCATGTATCGTTTTCCAGCCGGGCAGGGGAATTTGCGACACTGCGAAGAAGCTGACGGCCGGCATTCCACCAATAATGGGCACCTATGAAGTCGGAATCGTGGTGGCAGTGCTGCATTGCTTTGTCGAATCGTTGCTTGAGGGATGCACTGTGTTCCACTGAAAGACCGTTGAACTGTCGTAAGCCAAAGCTGATACCATCGTCTGCGGGATTTTCCTGGATTAATTTGACAATAGCCGTCTGAAGAGCTTCGAGATTGTGTTCCGATCCCAAAGCGGCCGATTGAGCATCCTCCACAAACATGCTCTCTAAGGTTGAAAGTTGGCAGCTGTCGGTGAACAACCCCCAGGTCAGTTTGCCGTCTTGGGAGATGGAGAATATCGCCCATTCTTCAGCAGCCGGAGGTTCCAGACTAGAGCGACCATCAGGTCCACACATGTCGGACAACTCGAACCGGATCCGGTCCGCGTTGCGACTAATGACCTGCTCGACGGGCGAAAGAAAGTTCATCGCCGAGCCAAACAGGCTCTGACCTTGGGCAGCATGTCTGAAGGAGGGTTCAGCGACAGGTTTGAAGAAACCAGGCTCCGCCATGGTAGTTGTCAGTCGTTCCGCAAAGATGGACAGAGCACTTGACGACGTAGAGACCCCAGAAGACGACATTGGAGAATTGCAAACTGGCGTAGACATCCTAGGGTAAAGGGTGTTCAACAGCGTGAGAACATCGGCAGCAGAAAGCATTAGGAACCGGGCAGGTGATTCCTGGCCACTCGAGTGGCTGGAAGACAAGGGTAACACGTCCGATGCATGAGCGGGAAATCCCGATCGGAATCGGCGCAGCATGCTTTCCACTCGACTTCTTACACTGGGACGGACCATCGAATAGTGGTGCCTAGTCAAGAACTCATTAAAAATCTTCCCAAGGCTTCAAATTTGACTGATGGGGAGGGAAGAGAAGGAGTGCTGACATTGAACGTAATATGGCGTAGACCTGCGAATAAGCACGAAGGCCCACCTGCCCGAGAAGTTTCTCGCGGGCATCATTACGGACGTGGAAATCGAGCAGAAGACCATGGGCCTAGATACTGGTTAGCTAAGGAGATCACAGGTTATACTCGCTCGGTATCACCATACCTCTGGGAAAGTGAGTGCGCCGTATAAGTACTTCGCAAAGAACCATTGAACAAATAGCAACTCCAGAAATCGGTTCCGATCATCTTGACGCTCTAGTTTCTGTAAGATAGCACAGCTTAGTTGCATCACGGATTGGGGTAACCCTCCATCGGGGTCATCCAACAGCTGAAACAGCGCATCTACCGCGGACGCGAAAAATTCCTCGGCCACATCTGTTCGCAGGGGATCAGGGAGTTCCGCATCCACGTTCATCCCTGGGGGAGTTTCTACGTGCTCCAGAAGGAATGCGCCTGTTTGCAATATATCCATGAGATAGAGTTCGAACTCCGGCTTCGCTTTCCAGTCACTTCCTGTGGCCCAGGCAGTCAGGATGTGGGGAACGAGAGCACTATGTCTATTGCCATCCTGGGTCATGAGTTTTGCACAGACGGAAGACCAGGTATCCAAACGCAGTCTCGCTTCCGAGGCATTGGAATCCAGAGGGGACGCAAAAACATCAAAAAGCAAGATTGACAGGGCATCTTTGCGTTCGAGGGCCAAAGTGCGGTCCTTGCATGGAACAGTGGAGGCCGAGCTGCGCTTCATCCCATGGGCCCGGGATCGGGATGCCGCCGAGGACGAGAGATCACTGCCCGATTCCCAAGGGGCACCAGTGGACGAGACAAGGGCTGCCCGTTGGGCAGGAGTCAAGGAGCGCAGCCTTTCAAACAAAAATTGGGGATCAGTGCGAACCAAATGGATAATGTCAAGCAAATCAGTCCTGGATTGAGGGCTCAACTGTTGGACGAAGTCCGGAGGACGGTTGACGACTGATTCCCGGATTGGCGAACATTCTTCCAGCGGGTCCTGCCGCTGGGAATGGCGACGGAAAGTCGTGTCACATGATTCCTGGAGATCAACGAGAGTATGGTAGAGAGTAATGAAATTTGTCTTGTCGTCGTGACGAAGCCGGTCGACCAACGCTCGTTGAACGGCAGCTCCGACGCGGATCAAGCGTGCGGCAACACCCATGGAGACCTTGGTAGCATGCAGACGGGCTTCTAGTCGTTTTCGACCGGCCTGTTTGTGCTGGCTTTGACGGTACTGGACGGCCAGGTCCTCAAAGGAAATCTCGGACTGCTCCATGGCTCTGGTAGGGCGAGGGGTATCCTGAGGTCCATCTGGGGCGCAATAGGCGGAGGCCAGGCGATGCGATCTTGGGTGGTCCAAGTCGCCAGACTCACCTATAATAGAATCCGTCATCAGGTCAGAAGAAGCCCGCATTGGGGACGTAGTAGCAATCGCAGCAGGGGTTGAAGGTTGAGGCGCAGCCTCACATGGCGAGGTCGCTTGAATGGACGAAGGAATCAAGCCTGGAGCACGAACGACAAGCGAGAAACAGTCAGCCGATGATCGGTAACCCATGCAGACAGTCTGTTAAGTTGGAGAACGAAACACTTGCAGATAGCTAGGCGATTCAAGATATGATAGCAAAAAAGGGATAAATCTCGAAAGTCTGGAAGAACTAGGGGCGAAGGAAAAAGCAAAATGCGCACTTACAGGTCACATAAGCCGAAGTGGATGGACGACCATCGGATTGGGCATCGAACATGGTGGTGTTGCCATCGGCGGATTTCCGGCCACGCAGCCACGAGGAGGTTGATCGAGGTCGCAAGGTGCCCCTGGCGTAGATAGAGTCCGCCCTATCGCATGACTCCCCTATAGGCGTGGTGGACGGTGGACGGTGGCCCTCATGAGAGGAGGTTGGGGGCTGAAGCAGCTGAATGGTGGACACGATGGCGCGCTCCAGGTTGCGTTGAGACGAATGGAGGAGAAGAGAGGCGAAGAGGGAAGGCGAACGATGGAGGTCGGTAGAGTGGTCAATTATAGTGGCAGATAATCTCGGAATGGATGTAGGAGGGAAAGAGGCGGCGAGAACCCGAAGATGTGTAAGTGGGAAAAGGGTATGTCAAGAATTATAGCCGATAGGAACCTGGAGGGGGCCGTGGTAATGACTAAATCAGGGAATCAAAGACTAATTAATCAATCCCAGAGGCCCGGGGAAGATCGCAAGCTAAGAGGATAAGGTAGGGTAGTCCAATGAAGATGCTTATATGGCCGATCCACGAAAAATGATGGAGACTGTGGAAGCGGAGGCCAAGGAGAGAAGAGAGAGAAATAGAAAGAACCAGTTAGGTTGGTCAAACAATTGGCGCGAAGTCGCCGGGTGAAAGATTTTGTACTGTTTGCTTGATTGATTGATTGAGGGGGAGGTGAGATGAAGTGAGATGAGGCGGTGATGGTTAGGATAATAAAGTCCGACTTTGGTCCGGGACGGTGCAATAAAGGGAGGGGAAGGAGAGGGACAACTGGCCGACCGGGGTAAGGCTATGGGCGGGATAGTGAGATGACCTGCCGCGAAGACCAACAGAAGACGGAGGAGGAAAAGAAGAAGAGGAAGAGGAGGAGACAGCAAAAGAAGAGAAACCTTCGAAGAAGTAGAGGCAGAACAACAACAGCAAAGTTTAGTGGGGTATAGTCTAGCGGATGCCAGCAAATCGAATGAACCCGGATCAGTGAGAGGATGAAGAGCGAGAGACAGAGAGCGAGAGACAGAGAGAGAGAGAAAGAGAAAGAGGGAAGGGATTCGTGTGTGGGGAAGTCACAACAGACTCTCACTCACTGAACTAAACTAGATCAAACTAGACTACGCCAGACTACTACAGCAGGCTCGCGGATACTAGTAATTCAACAACACGCATACTCCCGATTTAATAATAGTATTTGATAGCTAGGTATTCCGTAGCTAGTTACGTGCTTCTTCAGGTGTATACAGTACCAGTAACCCGAGTCCATCACACGGAGAATAGCCAGAGACGGCAACAGTGACTCGAAACGGAGACTTGCAGCAAAGGAGGGGGAACTTGAACAAAGGAGAACAATCATGATCCTGATAATGATGCTGATGTTGATGACGATGAGAAGAATGCAGAAAATCGTCAGCTAAAGAAAGAAAAAAATAAGAATAAAAAAAGGCCCGGTGGGAGTCCAGACACGGTACCTTGCCGGGGATCCAGGCGGGCAAGCGGTACTTCGCGGGTACCTATCCCAGACTCCCAGACAGCCTGGGAAGTAAGTAACTAGACTACTTACTTACCTATCGACGACAGCTTATCAGCCAAACCACAGACAGTCAAGTAACTAACTACGCCTATCTTACATCTGCCAGCGTCATCTTACCCTCCCTGAAGGAAAGATGCAGTTTTGCATCTGTCCGTCTGATCCATACCCCTCGCTGGTCCCCAGGGAACCACTGCAATACAAAAAAGAAACCCGAAACGAGTCATTCATCCTATACTTGTCCCCTCCCCCGTCCAAGACCAAGATTCCGATCCTCTCTTCCGCCCACCAGAATGTTGGCCCGGGCGAACGAACTCACGAAGGTCAAGTATCCAAGAATTCATGGCGTGTCGAAAGGGCCAAGGCAGGAGAAGGGGGAAGAGAGAGACGAGCGGGAACAAGAAGAGAGATCCATTTCTTGATGTGTTGGCAATGCATGCATGCATGCATGGGGTGGGATAAATCCGCCTAAAAAAAAAAAAAAAAAAAAAAAAGAACCCCTCCTCGCCATTTTTCCCGCTCTGATTTGTTGGTCAACCCCCCTAACTGTGTTGGCAATTATCGCAGGTTTGGGCGGGGGTGTATAGGAGCTGAAGCTGATCAGCTGTCTTGGTAGGTGGTTGGCTGGTGCAAGTCAAACAGACAGCCAAAGAGACAGGCTCTGAGAGACCAAGCAGAACGAACTTGGAAGGACAGAACCAGAAACCGAGAGCCTGGAGACAGTGGAGAGAGTCAATGGAGAATTGGAGTTGAGAACCTTTGAATGGGGATGGATCGGTTCAGCTGGGATGGTACGGCGCTTGACTGGCTTAGGCCTAGTGAGACACCCCACTGTCTGCACGTGTTCATCCGCCACTGCCCAGTTCTTGCTGGTGTGTTGTCAACTTGTCATTCAATCCATCCACTACGGTATGTACAAGTACGAGTATTCATTGTGGCTGGTGGTGGAGTTCCAGCGTCCTTGCCCCATCAATCGATCAACCAACCAACCAGCCCACTGTTTATACTCTCCAGCGCCTGCATTCCATTCGATCCGACATACAGCTGATCTCTGCGTCGTATGTTTCAAGCATCAATTCAATAAACCTTCCATTTGCATGACAACTTGGACCACGGTTGAATGTGCAGTCTGTAGACTCTAGACTACATACATACATAGGACTCGGAGGCCCGCTGTCAGACGGTTTTAGGTTATGCCGCTAGCTTCGCTGGCAGACTACAATAATTGGGGCTTAGAGTGGATATCCTCTCCCTTCCCCACCGGTTGTCCATCGCCTCGGGGACTTATTACTTACTAGTATGTACATGTGTGTGCTTTCCCGTACATCGAGATCTCCAACTACCACAACTGATCTCTCCCACCTCTCTAGATATTGAACAAATAGATGTAGAGGAGAAGCAGAGGCACTAGGAGACAGCAGACCGAGAACCCACCTGGTTTCGCAGGCTCGCGCATCAATCCATGTGTCGGGTGCAAACATTATCATCAGCCGTATCTCTCTGTCTCTGTGTCTCTCCAGCACCGCAGCCTCGCGGCGGACACGGCCATGTTCGAGATAAGAGACTGGGAGGAAAGGGGGGTATGAGAAAGATTGACACGAGAAAAAGAAGAAGAAAACTCGATATTGATATGTAAGAGAGGGGCACAGCTTCTTGCCGATAGCCAATCGATTAGCGCAATTGATCGAACCCCAGTCCCCTGGGTTGAGAGTGCCGATGATGATATCCTTAGATGCGTTGTCCACCTGTCTCGCCGCTTCCTTCTTTCGGGGTCCGCCGTCTACGTCTATTTACAAACCCATTTCTTGTCAGCCTCCTTCTGTCCTACTCGCGTGGCCACGCTGTTCAGCGTGTCTTTCAAAACGTCCTTAGAGACTTTAGGGAACCTATTGTGTCGCGACTCTGTAGATTAGCCTTCCGATTCCACAAGACAAGTCACCATGTGGGCCCACGTCTTACCGTTTCTTCAAGATTTCAAGCAATCCCAGCTTGGTCAGATCACTGCCATCCACCACCTGCTTGAACTCGCCCAGCTTCTCGGCCGGAAACGTCCGCTGCTTCGTTCGTCCCGCTGTCACCACCGCCAATGCGCTCCCGTCCGCCGTCGATCCCCCTCCAACAGAACCCTTGTGGGAACCGGAGACCGTCTGGCTCATGAAGGCATGCAGCGTCGACCGCCCCAGACCCATAGTGCTCGGCGCGGACTCTGCAGGCTTGGGTTTCTGCCAGTACACGGTGGAGAACGGATCGATAGGGAAAGGCACCGAGTCGGAAATCGTCTCCAATTTGTACATCTGCAGCTCGGAATCCACGCCGTGGCCCTGCCATCGGATGCCGGTGCTGACAGGTTCAAGGTCGCCCACGATGAGGCGTCGCTTGCCGTCAACAAGGTGGTCATCCTCGTCATCCAGGAATCCGTCCATGTCATCCTCACCGTCCTCGCTCATCTCGTCCTCCTCCTCCGAGTCGAGTTCTTCGCCTTCCTCGGGCTCCTCCCATTCAGCTTCCGAGTCGTAATCGTAATTGACCTCCGGTAGTCCTCGGTGGAAAGGATTACGCATCAACCGATGAGCGGTTGACTCGGAAAGGCGCTTCGTAAACGTGCCCTGGTAGGGTGGGCGCACATCCTCCCCAAACCTGAACGATTTCATTCTTACTTGCCGCAGCAGCTCCTGTGGTTTCTTGTGGGCATCTTCCGACGTTTCGGCTTGATCGGCCAGGTTTTGCATCTGAAGTAGGATTTCCTTCACCGAGGCTGTCTGCCTCCCACGTCGTCGTCTGTACGGAATAAGATTGAAGAGCTCAGAAGGGCGAAAAACAGGAGGCTCCTCGGTGGCGGCAGATTTCAGGTAGGCATCTACCTTTTCTTGGGTATGATGGAGGGCGTCTGCGTCACGTTGGAACTGATGCGGTGGCGCAACTTTAGTGTGCGACTGAAGGAAGAAGTCAGGAAACTCGCGCTGGTAATCCGATACGGCTGAGGGAGCCGGGTCATAAGAAGATTCGGGTGCAGCGCCAGCGCCGGTCATTTTCTGAGGTGAGAGTGATGTGGTAGTAGTCGTGGTGGTGACGGTCGAGGAAGGAGCCGATGAGGCGATGCCGGGTTTGGGTTTCACGAAGAAAGAATTCAGCTTCGTTTGTCCCTGTGATTGCGGTTAGAGATGGAGTCCTTGATGTAGAATGCTACTACAGGGGGTGGCAGAGAAAAATCTCACTCTCTCCTTCTTCGACTTCTCCTCTTCTTTCTTCCGCCTTTCTTCCTCCTTCGCGGCCTTTTCCTCCTCCTTCACTTTTCGCTTTTCCTCCTTCTCCGCGTCTCGCTTCTTCCGCTCCTCTTCCTTAGCGCGCTTTTCCTCTTCTCGTTCAGCCTCGCGCTTGCGCTTCTCCTCCTCCTTCCTAGCCTTTTCTTCCACCTTCTGCCGCTCCTTGACTTCCTTCTCCTCTTCCCTCCGCGCCTTCTCTTGTTGCTTCAGCCGCTCCTTGGCCTCCTTCTCCTGTTGCTTGGCCTCCTTGCTCGACGGGGAAAGCTTCCTCTTCTTGGACGCTGGCACCGCGAAAGATCCAGCACCAGCACCCGAAGCAGCAGTGCCAGTACGAGCAGTATCTGACGAGGGTGTTGTCGAGGGAACGAGACTCGAGTTGCCCTCGCCCTCACCGGTGGCTATAGCGGTAGTGGCATCAGCGTCTGACCCAGCAACCTTATGGGCCTGAGCCCAGAGGCCGTCGTGATTCTCCTTGTCATCGTCGGGGGTAGATGTAGTTGTAGTTGTGGTCGTAGATTGTTGCATCGAGACGCTGGTACGATCGCCGGCCCCAGCACCTATAGTCTCCCCAGTTGTCTCAATATCGACATCCATGTTCCGTTCACTGTCTGCCGTCGGATGGTTTTCTGAGGCCATGCCACCCATCTCAGAATCCTGTATCGAGCGCTTGCGCGAGCCGCTGGGAGACGTCGACATGATAGGAGGGTATGTGTTTGCGGGTAGCGGTGAGAGATGGCCAAGGCTATTGGTATTCGTGGCGGCGGTGTTGCCGGAGGCAGGTGTTGAGGCAAGAGCGGAAAGAGGAGAGGGAGTGGACGTTGGGCCCGGCGGCACAGGACTGGAAGCGTCCATTGCGGTGGTCGACATCGCCTTTTGTTCGTTGTTCTATTATGGTATGGGCCTGCTATTTCGATGAAGGTTATAAGAATGTCGGTTTTCGTTGGGTATGTATATATATCATCAAATGAGGGCGACTGTGGGAATATGAATATGGAGGGTGGTGCGGTCGGAGTGCAGGATTTGATTAATGTAGAGGGAATGTGATCATCACCAGGCGACACCACTAAAGAGCATGGAACTGTTAGTTGCGGTCCTTCTCCATTCTTTAACATTCTCGCCCACGATAGATTGAATGGTTGACTCACCACTTCTAGGGGTGTCGATTACAGTAGTGCGTGCGATACTCCAGCAGGGCCAGGGCCAGGGCTCATGGGGTCGAAATGGGCGTGAGGGTGGTATAGGATGGAGGTGGGTGGAGAAGAAATGATAACGTGCACACAGAATGTCTTGGGCAAGAAGAAGCAGGACAGATCTCCTACATTACTTGCACTCTCTCGTTCCTGTCCGTCAGTTGGGCCGGAGGAGTGGGAAGCTTGGCGATAGTACCTATCCTGACCAGATTGCCTGAAACGCGTTAATTGTTGCGCGACCGATCGCGTTCGGCACGTGTGAGTGATTATGTAAGTCCCTAGCACCCAGTTTCACACCTTAAAATGCCTAAATCTTAGCCTGTGCCCATCCTGGCGATGAGCATTGTGCTATTTTACAGTACTCTTCCCCGGACTAGAAGAAAAGTCTGCTCGTGGTTCAATGGTAAAAATGTGGAAGACGCTTCGTCAAGTTAGTCGATTTTTTTATAAACTCTATCAACGCATATCATACACTCCGCTACAAAGTCAATGGCTGCCATATGTACATGAGTATTATTATTACTATGATTACTCATAAATCCATCAGGCACCGCAGTGCACAGTAAACGCACCACCAATCCGCCATACGCAATTCGTACGGCTTAAAACAGGAGAAGAAGAAAAAGAAAAGAAAAGAAGCGCCAATAGCATGCGGTCAGGGGAATAGAACAAGAGTGCAATACACAAGTGAAATCAAACAGTTGGAAGTGTCATCGGGCCATCGTAACATTTGGGTCAAGGCTTTTGAACAACAAAAGCCTAGACGCCAATCGTGGGATCCGAGGCGAAACTGGATGAGGGAAAACGAAGAAGAGAGAGATGTCCGACTGAGAGTGAAAGGGTGAGACTCAGGAGGTAGGTAGAGACGGGACATGGTATATCCAAAATGCCAAAAGCGCAGTATAGATCCACCTCAATCACTCAGATCCGGATTCGCGACAAAAAGTCGGACATTGGTCATTGATGTCGTCCTATCGTCCACACTGCCTCGGCGCCTCAACTCATCCGCTTTTTTGGCCTTTTCAATGGCGGCTTGCGCCGCGCTGGGAGCAGCCATATCTGCTAAGGTGCCGAATTTGTCCTCCGGTTCGCTGCCTAGGCTATTCATCGAGGCACTATCCTTGACAGAAGTGCGCTCCGCCTCAGCTTCAGCGTTTTCTGCTCGCGGGTGCTCAGAAACGTCGGGCAAGTCACTCAGCTCATTTGATGGAGAGCCACTGCTACCCATAGTACTGCGCTGGTATCCACTAGGATAGCGCGAGTTGCTCCCAAGCGAGCTGCGACCGCTGCCTGTACGCCGGTACGGAAATCCACGCTCGCTCTGAGCGTCTTCGTCGGCATCGCCTACTTCATTGGCACTAAGACGAACTGGGACTGTGGCCCCAACAAGCGCCGAGGGTGAGAAGTCTTTCGTGCCATGTTTGTTTTTGCCGCTTCCCAAGGTACCCGTACGTCCGGCGCCTGCGCCATGGACTTCCAGGTATGCCCGCTTCTTATCCACCAATTTCTGAGCCCGCAGTCGCGGATCTTCTGGCTGGGCCCGGTCACACCAAACGGTCGCCTTCTGCCTCCGCATCAGGGCGACATATCCCAGTTGAGCGTTAGCCGAGCGAGACGAGGTGCTTCGTCGTATGTCCGAGACATTACCACTGTAATGCATGTTTGGGTTGTTGCCGGTGGAGCTGGTCGAGGTGGTTGCGCTAGACAGGCGCCTCGAGGGGGGATAAGGAGCCGCCGCCGTCATGGAATGATGCGGGGAAGGACCAGCGGAATGTTGCTGTTGCTGTCCCATATAGGGAATAACATGAGAGGAGGATGTTCGTCGACGGTTGTGTGCGAGAACAGCTGCAGACGGATGAGGGGCAAGCTGGTGGTGGGCCCCTTCATAGGACTGGTAGGGATATCCAGAATGCATCCCCGCGACCGGCTTCCGGGCCGGCGGCGGTTGGTGAATCGGCAAGCGGTAATCAGTCATGCTGGGTTGTTGAAGCTGCACGCCAGCCATCTGGCAATCCTTATCAGACGGTAGTCGCGAGGTCGGAACTAAGGGGTGGTGTCGTTGCTGAGACACCAACTGGCCGGGTGAGTGGTGGGGAGGAACGATTCACCCACACCGATCAGCAAGGCAGAGTCGGAGTGAAACAAGACTTGCGATGAAAATTCGAACGAAGGTGAAGGCAACCAACGATTTTCGGTCTGCAGATGCAGGTTCAATGGGCGGCAGCCGGCGGTCCCGTCGATATACCGGACAGGCAACGGAATTCGGGAGGGGGGCGCAAAAGAGGGAGGCAAGGCGGCTGACCCGATACGATGGGGTGTTGTATCGGTAATAGCGCCGAGGGGGTTTCTGCCAAAACCCAAGGGCGCTTCCGGAAAAGCGAATGCCTGGAGTAGTCAAGAGGGAGGGGAAGAGTGTTGAGAGGGTATGTGCGCAGGATGAACGAGGATGATGAGTTGTGAAAAGCGGCGCTGGAGCAAACAGATAGACAGGCCAGAGACAGACAAGTTGGCTTTCCTTCCGCCACTCGTGCACACGAGGCCTGGCGGGTACCCAATTTTACCAAGTCACACCTGCAGGGGACATTGATAAAACCGTCGGCAGCACTAGTTGATTGATGTCTTGGATGATAGTGGGAGCAAAGGGAATAACCGCTGACACCAGCAATTGCTACACACGCGAATGGGCGAGAGGGGCCCAATGGATCAAAGTAGGTGAGGATCAGCTAGGGGCAAAAGGGGGGGGTAGGAAGAAGTTGACTGAGATATATAGACCTGGAGCGTGAGAGAAAGAGTCAAAAAGTGAAAAGCCAGAGACGAAAGGCTCCAAAAGATTGGACGGGGAACAACGAAAGTAAAAGAGAGTGAATAACCGGCTAGTTTAAGGATGGACTTGGGGGGGGGGGGGAGAAAGGAAGAGTGGATGTGGGAGGGAGGCGATGATCGATCGGGACATGAGAAACACAGAAACGCAAGAAAAGAGAGAAAACAGAGAGAGAGAAAGAAGAACAGAGAAAAAGCCCCAGTGTGACCTGACTGTCATGCTGGGCGGTACCGAATACGACTGGGCCATACCAAAACCTCGTAATGATAAGTACCGAGAGGCCAGCTTTAGCACACAGCCACAGATCAACCACGGCTATCTTAGGGAGTTGCTCTTTCTTTCATTCGTGCTGGTAGAAGACTATTCTTCATTGAAACTCTTTCAAGGCTGCCCCAAAGAATGATGGATCCTCTTCTGTCTCTCTTTCTCCATTCTAATGTTTCAGATGAGGAACAAACGAGAATGAAGAAAGAATAGTCCCACGAAAGGAACGCGATACAGGAACTGACGATGACTGCGCCACAACCCGCACGTGGAGACGCAAGCGGGCATTTAATCATGATAGTACCCAATACACAATACATACCGGGCAGGAATACCTGACCTGGTAGTTGCGGAAGATACCGTCTCTGTTTTTACCTTATTGTGTACATGTACCTTAGATTGAAGTTCGAACCTTCTTCTTCTCTCTCCCAGACACCCACCCGCTAGGAACCGGATGGCCGACCCAGATTCGGGGCAAATGAATGACGTCCCTGACTCCACTGCTGAAACACTCGGAAGGCCGGGAATGAAGATTTCTACCCCCATGGTTTGACTGGGGAAGGAGGGGGTTTCACGGAGATAGTCAGGCCTACTCATTCATAGATGCTCATGATCAATGAAGCTGCAGTATCGCCGATGGAACCCCGCGTGGAAGCGGTAGGAGGCAACTGACAGGACACTTTTTCAGTTTTCGGTATGGTTACATTCATCACGTACATACAATTAAATACCTATAAGCATAGACATACTGTACATTAGCACTGTCTTAGGAATGAATGCATTGGATGGTCAGGTCATCTCCTGAAGGCTTAAACCCTCCCCAAAGGTGGTATTTTTGCGAGTCTCCACCGTGGCCTTAAACCCGAACTTCTCTTCTTCTCTTCTTCTCTTCTCTTTAGGCAACCTCGTCCTGTTGTTTCACCCAGTCCAGTTGATCTGTCTTACCGGCTCATACCCGTAAAGAAAGGTACCGTACACAAACTGGCTGGTACTTTTGCCGGAGACGAGTTCCGCGGCGTCACCGAGGACTAACTAACTGTCTAAACACACTAACTAATTGGTGACGTGACGATGACCACAATCCGTTGCAGTCGCACAGGCGGGGAAATTGGGCGGATTTCTTGGATCGCCCTGATCAACACTTGTCAACCATGTTTATCTGATTGCGAGATGTAGCCTCATCATTTTACTTTCGATAGGGTTGGATTGCTAATGTCGATCTGAGGGAGCTATAATTTCTTCTCGGCATCAACTTAAACAATCACAGTTAAGAAGAAAAAAGGGTAAAAAGATAATAACAAACAGAGAAATTGAGTCCTCAGGTTTTCTTTCACTATTGAGCACATTGAATTTAGTATGTGGTTCGATGATCGTTGTTTGTCGATAAAAAAGAAACTGAGAGAAAAAAAAAACAGTAGTGAGGGAGAGATAAAGATGGAAACGGAAAGTGACTTCATGTTCCAAGTTCAATTGGGGGAAAATTCTCCACTGGCGTTACATCCAAGACTTTTCCAAGTAACATTTCAGCTGGCCACCGACCGAGTCTTGCTGAGTCGCTCCCAATCGCAACCGGCAATGGAGCCACGCGACAGCTGGTAACATGTACTGTATGTACTATAGAAGTTGATAATCGAACTCAACTCATGATTCATGGATGCAGCTAGAGTCGGAGATACCCGCTCGATCTTCATCACTTACTGAGTACGAGTATTGTCATCGCTAGTTGATAATTCCACTGTTTGATAGGCTGACTCAAATCGCGCAACGGAGAGAGACTTTTTCCCAGTCCATGGTTACCGAAGCCGCGACAATGGAATTCTCGCCGGTGAAGCCGATGGATAGTTGGAAGGGTGTCAGCCCTACGCGCGGTTGTTGCTTCCGCTCTTCTTCCTCGTCTGCTCCCGCCGGCCGCAAGAATGAAAACTCAAAAGGTCCCTCCATTCCCTCCCGGCCCCTCAACCAAAATAAACAGTCCCCTTCTTGTCCCTCCTCCATCAAGTATCAACGCATCATCGACTTACTGTGGCGTCCACCCGAACACATAATTAATACTTTTACCCCCTTGCAAAATGTCCTATAACTTCTCCTTATTCTCTCCAAGTCGCACAAGAGCCCCATCGGGCCTGACATCATACTCACGGCCTTGTTCCCAACCCAACCATGTCTTCAAGGTCTCCTGCCCCCCGGTGCCGGGTATCAGACCACCACCCGTCCAGCCTCCATCGTCGGTCGGGATGGGGAGTCCCGGGGTATCAGCCAGATGCACCACCGGGCGTAGCTCGTAACCACCCGCCTGCAGCTCATCCGGGTCCAACACGGGCGTGGCGCAGGCATCAGTCCCGTCGAATACGGCCTCCCACTCAGCCCGCGTCTTTTCCTGGAACCTCTTAGCAAACGCAGCACGGAGCGCCGGCCAATTATCCTTGTTGTCGCGCTCGGGCAGCTCCTGTGGATTGAACCCGAGTCCCTTGAGGAGAGCCCGATAGAATTGCGGCTCGAGGGCCCCCACCGCAAAATACCGGCCCGCATCTTTGGTCTCGTAAGTGTCGTAGAACGGGCTCCCCCCGTCCAGCACGTTCTGTCCGCGCGGCGCATCCCACATAGGTGTCTGTCGGCTTAGTCGAGGAAATGCGGCCAGGTACGCAGAGCCATCGACCATGTTGGCCTCGACGATCTGACCGCGGCCGCTCCGCTCCCGCGACAGCAATGCCAGAAGAATACCCTGGACACAGGTGGCGCCGCCCCCGGCAAAGTCCCCGAGCAGGTTGCCCGGGGCATAGGGTCGCTCGTTGGACCGGCCGAGCATGGACAGCACCCCGGACACGGCAATGTAATTAATGTCATGCCCCGCCATGTCCTTGTATTTCCCATCGCGCCGGAACCCCGTCAACCGTGCCACGATCAATCGCGGGTTGTGTTTCAGCAGGACGCCCGAGGGGTCGAGGCCAAGGCGCTCCAAAACCCCCGGACGGTAAGGGTCGATCACGACATCCGCCGTCGCCAGGATGGAGAGGAGAACCTGATGTGAGGCGGTATCACGGAGATCTAGAGGGATGGAGGACTTGTGGCGGGTCAACTGATCTGCGCTCGACGTTTGGGGTCGGTCAATCCGCAAGACAGAGGCGCCGTAGTCGGCTAAAAGCAGACCAGCGAATGGACCTGTTTTCTTTGGTCAGCGGATGGAAAGGAGCTTGCAGCTGGAGGGACCGAGATTGGAACATGGTACGAACCAGGAGCCAGGCCCGCCAGCTCGACCACCCGGATTCCCGCCAATGGGGGAGATGGGGAAGAAGGCTCCATGAAGACAGCGGCAACTCTTGGGACTGTCACTGGCTTGGGAATCAGTAGTATATGAGCTAAGCCGATGGGTTCAATGTCTGACTGAATGCTGAATCGTAGATATAGTGAGTAGGTGTCGATAAGACGAGGCGAGTATCATCCAACCATCACTTCTCCGCAGCCGAGGTCCGGGAGTCATGCGGGGGAGCAAATGAGGTGCTGTGGCTTGCTTGTGTTACCTTATGTTATCTAGTAGTAATGCCAATATCATCCATCAAGCATGTTAGCTCAGGGGAAGAGCGCCGGGCTCATAACCCGGAGGACCCTGGATCGAAACCAGGACATGCTAACTATTTCTTTTTGGCTTTTTTGTGTTCCACCGTCTTCCTCTCGAGGGCTTGCTCACCGTTTACGCCTTGTTCCCACGATCGCTTGATATCTTTTTTCTTTTCTGTTCATTCCTGTTTTCTCCTTTCTTGAGCCATGTAGGACTATTTTGCATACCTGTGTTGATTGAAGATATCTGCAACAGCTCTAATGGGAGGTAGCGACCATGGTCCAAGCCACGAAAGTACAGTACATATAGAGCAAATATATCTTGCTCAACCACCACACCTCATTCATGTGTCGAAGATGCAAGAAGAACAGCCACACCACCAACCATCTCACCAAAAACCACGTATCAACAAGTACGCAACACGTTCCACCCTTTGCCTGCAATACCTACTCAGTACCTCCAATACACCCCCCAAAACCCGACAAGTCGAACCACTAGCACATCGAGTAAGCCTCCCGTCGCCTATCATTTGAGCATGCCGGGGGGGGCCCAAAGTACTTCGGCAGCGCGCTAATGCAAGTAAGCAGCGCACCACCGGGCATGGCAGAACAGAGTCGGAAATCTAAATTGGGAACGAGCCTCCTTTGTGATTGTTTCTGTTCATTTACTCACTAGAATTCCCCCCCCCCCCCCCCAAATGGTCAGACCATACGGGCCGCTCGTGGATCACAGACCACGCGAGAGTGAGACCAGATAGAATGTGCTCGTATGCCACGATTTTCTACCGTAAACTACCGACTATCAGTCGATCGTAGGTCCCAAGCAGCCGGGTCCACGCTGTGTAACCGGATTGATCCGCCTTGGCTGGCTACCAAGTTGGATTGGTCGCGGGGGTAGTGATAGCTGGATTGAATATACGAATTATGGATTCATGATCATTGAAATTTATTGTCCAAGCAGACTAATAATGACAGAGCACATGCTAGAAGGTTTTCGTGCTGATTAGACAGTAGTTAAAATCGATACATCGGATATCGTTGGTCATTCATCCCAAATCAGTAATAGGTAAAGTAAAGCTGTATACGTCGCCGGAAGGCATGTGGTCACACAGGACGTGAGAAAAGAAAGAAGGACAAAGCTGAAGAGAAGAATGCTTTACAAGATAGTGAGCAGAAGTAGGGCAACGGTGACGAGAGTCCCGGCCCCATGTTTGAAGGCAGTCATTCGAGGAGCTGCGCCAGTGAAAACTGGCGATACGCCTCCCTGGGTGTGGCTAGGTGCCACGGACCCTGGGAAGCCGCTACCAGACGGCTGTACCAGGAGCGTCGAGGAAGGACGGGCACCATTAGCTCCCCCGGTTCCCGAAAAAGGACGAGCACTGTCAGCTCCCGCGGGCCCGGAATGGCTGGCAGAATGGCTGGCGGATGCTGGACCAGAAGACGCAGATACAAGAGCAATGAATGTGGGGTGAGGGATCACCTCGACTGAGGTTGGCGATACACCAAGTCCCGTTGATCCCTCACGGACAGCATCGACGCCGTACGGATTGCCAAATTGAGTGCCTGTCACCGCGACGATAGTGCTGACAGGAACCGTGACGGTCACCGTGGTCGGTGTCGGTCCGCACTCCGTGCAGACAGAGACCGTGGTTGTCCACTCCGACAGGGGAGCGGGGACAGTGGTCGGTGACGCGGGCCCTGCCGGAAGGCTGGTGGCCGGTCGAGTCAAAGTAACCGTAGTCGGCGTCGCAGCACAGTGTGTGCAAACCGTTACCGTCGTAGTCCAACCCTCGGGAATATCGACAGTCGTGGCAGAAGCCGGGTTACCTGGAGCACCAGTGACTGTAGCGGGAGCAGTGGTGATGGCAGCAGCCGTTGCCGGACAGTATGTGGTCGTGTACGTGGTAGTGATGGTCGTGAAGCCCTCGGGACAAATATCAATGTACGAGGTCACGATGATCGTGGTCGTGGTCACAGGTTCCGAAACAGACGCGGTTGGGGATACCGAGATCCCCCCAAGGCCAGACGTGATCCCCGGGGTGATGATAGCGGACGCACCGCTGCCAGTCGAAGTAGCATCGCTGGTTACTGCTGTCGGCTTGCCCGTCTGGCCTGATACATCGCCAATAGTATGGGTTGTGGCTGACAAGGAGGTCGTGCTTCTCTGGTCAGTCGGACTCAGGATTGTCAAGGCCGTCGTTGATCCCGTGACACCAGGTTCATGGGAGGTCTCTGGGTTTGCAGACGGGGCCGCACCGCTACCAGAAACAGAAGTACTGATGGGACTTGAACCGGAGGAGAGCTCTGCTTTTGATGTAGCGTCAGTGCGCGAAGCGGTAGACGCTACGTGAGTGTTAGAAGCGGAGACGGTAATCGTCCCTGAGGCCGACTGAGCGGAACCTCCAGACTGTGCTGCTGATACTGTCGAGACAGCCGTGCTAGATCCGACTGAAGGGCTCGTAGAGGAGGCGGTTTCAGAAGATACGCCCGCAACTGTCGATGTGAGGGTGCTGACGACGGAACTCGAGGAAAGAGATTGGCCAGAAGAAGTCTCTGCGCCAGAAGAGAAAGCCACATTATTTGAGGCCCCAGCCGAGCTCGAGGGCGCAGATCCCACTGAAGTGATAGATGGACCCGAAGGACCCACAGAGCTCGAGACGATCGATGGACTGGACAGTTGAGACACACTGGACGGGGCCTGGCCGGATGTACCAGGGATGACGGAAGAGCTCGGTGTTCTAGAATCGCCTGGAACAGCAAGAATGGAAGAGGATGGCTTTGGAATGACGGGTCTGCTAGTGACCACAGAGGAGATAGAGACACCAGAAGACCCGGACTGCGTAGAGACACTAACCACAGGGGATATGGAAGTCCCATGAGGGCTGGCGGTCACAGAGGAAGTGGCAACGACGGGGCTAGAGACCACAGGCGAGCTGGAAGACACGCTAGAGCCAGAAACCACAGGCGAGCTGGAGGCAGAGCCAGACACGTCAGACGAGCTGGGGATGACAGGGCGGCTTGTCACCACAAGAGAGCTCGAAGCCGAAGCCGAGCTAGAGACAACACGGTTGGTTGTAATGATGGGCGTGATCGAAATAATAGATGAACCGGAAACCACGGGAGAACTGGAGACCACGGAAGCGCTGGACACTACAAACGAGCTGGAAACGACGGTGGAACCTGATACCACAGGCAAACTAGAGGCAGCTGAAAAGCTAGAGACCGCAGAACTGCCTACGACCACAGGCGTGCTCAAAGCTGTGCTAGCAACAACAGAGCTGCTCGTCAGAACAGGAGTGCTGGCTAGTACAGAGTTGCTGGATACCACAGATGAGCTCGAAACCACGGCAGATATGCTTGACAAGCCAGTAGTTCCCGAGCTCGACACGGCAGAAGCGCTAGACACCGCAGAAGAGCTAGACACCGCAGGAGGGCTAGACACAGCAGATGAGATAGACACCACGGGAGGGATAGACACGGCCGAGGAAGTGGACACCACGGGTGTACTCGTGGAAGTGTATGAGGTTGCTGGCGCGGGCGTGCTGCTGGAAGGCAAAGCTGTGCTTGTCTGAGGAGGAGTAGGGTCAAGTGTCACGAGGATCTGCTTCATCACATCCGCGAAGGATTCGTCGCCAATCTTGTTCTCATCGGAAGCCGTCGCCTCCCAAAGCATGATACCACCGAAAGTGTCAGGAAAGCGCGCCATATACTCGGCTGCCAGCGAGTAAGCCTCGTTGGGAGACAAGTAGTATCCAGGATTGGCAGCACCCGGGCCGGCAGGCAATCCAACGTAGAGCTTTGCGTCCGGGTTTCCTCCGGCCTTGATAACATCCACCCATTTGTCAAAGTTGAAACCATCTACCGTGCCTTCGATATAGTCACGGGCGGAACAACCCTCGGTATTGTAGAATTGCACCCAAAGGAAGTCGAAGGCGGCATTGGCGATAGCAGAGTCAAGGTGTTGGTCAGGAATCGAACATTGAGGCGCACCCGAGATATAGAAAGTACGACCCTGCTGTGATGAATAGTGGTATCTCAGGCGGTTGATCATTGTTGCGTAGCCTTTAAACGTTAGGCGCAAGCTTTACTGTTGAGTAGGACGAGACATACCGTAATCGCCATTGTGTTCAATGTCAAAGTCGAAACCATCCACGACGACATCACCAAAGGGCCGAGGGCCATTTTTCGATACCCAATCGTCGGTCTTGGGACCAAAAGCACCCCAAAGAAAGTCGGCAAACCCGCTTGCAGAGTCCTCGGACAGGATCTGCTGGGTGTCGGGCGAGGCGCCACCCAAAGACAGGAACACTTTTTTACCCGCAGCCTGGCAGATGGGAATGTCTTCGACCAGCTGGTGGCAGCCCTTAAGCAACTCTGTTGAGAGGTTGTCAACCTGGTAGGTGGTGCCATCGCACTGATTGCCGAAATTACTTCCTGGCCAACCAGCGATGCCCTGATCCGGAAACACATTGATAAATCCAAGGTTGATAATGTCTAAAGACGACTCTTGGCAGAAATGACTCAAACGTTTCTGACCGTAACCTTGGCCCTGTTCCCAACTGTAAGAACTCTAGACAAAGACCAACAGTGCAGGGGAACATACGTAGTAAACAGCAACATTCGACTTTGACTGAGGGTCAAAGGCAGAGACAAAAGGAGTGACAGCTGACACAGCAGCGAGGACGGTGACAAGTTGAGACACCATGGTGAAAGAATGTCGACTGGTGGAGGCAAGAGAGCCACTCAGACCAGTGAAAGTGAACGTCGGATTGGTTCAAAGAAAGGACGCAGACAAAAGTCCGCTGCTTGGACGGTCCCCGCAAAAGATGATAGAGAGGGATGACACGAAGAACATCTCAAGGAGGGAAGGGAGCCAGACGACGTAGAGTTATAAGAGCGAGTCTGCTCTGGGTCCTGAACCTCCTGGGACAGCTTCCATGTCTTGTCTGGTTCATCATTGGCCACACTACCTGGAAAGGGTTCATCGCACGAACACAGCCGAAATTACTATGCGGAGTCAATGCCTTGGCGGGTGCAACCACATGCCTGGACTACGAACCTGAGGGTTCCCAGTTCGGACTTCGGTGCTTGTTGACAATGCTAGTTAGTCCCTTATTTCTGAGACTAACGGCGACGCTTGACTTCTAGGCCTTGACCCAGGCGAAGCCCCGTCGGGGAAAGGAGTTGTAGTGCCTGACCTACACATTAGGGTCAAGGCAGCAGCAGGCAACAGGCTGCTTATTCGCAGTACCTGCTTGTAGAGCCGCATAGGAGTCTAACTTTTCTTTCCACATTAGTCTGTGCAAAAAGTGGATGATGAGGGCCAAGCAACGCCGACCTACATTTTGCAAGCCTCAAGCGGAGAGATTCCATCATTTCAGTTTTCTGATGGAGACCCAGAGAGGGGCAAATGGCTTTGGAAGCAAAGGGGTATCCAGCGCCACCAGTGACCAGAGTGCCTCGAAGTTGTAGTTGAATCGACCCATCTTGGTCAACCATAGCTCCCCGACTATTTTGAAAGGAGTGGCGGCGCGGTGGCCCCTCTGTGAGCGGATGAGTGTATTTCCCGGCGAACAGAATCGCTTGGGAAGCGAGATGGTACTGGTAGAGTGCCACACAGAGAGAGAGGGGGGTGAAGGGAGAGATGGAGATTGGACCCTGTGGATAGTGGCAAGCTTAGTGTGTGTGCCGGTCATTGGAAGAAGTCTTGAATTCTAGTGCAAAACCCGCAACGATGACAATACAATCCAAAGAAGACTAGCGTCCATATGGCAGTTACTGGAGTAGGACTAGTGGGAGAACGGAGGTCGGACATCTCTGACTCAGGCACACCAATGGCAGAGGTTAGATAACACGAGTAAGTAGATACTGATATGCTAAGCAGCTAGTCAGCCTCCAGTGGTTCAGTTAATTAGTACCAAAGTGGCAATGGAAATCAATGAATGGACAGCAGAATGGCTCCATTTTCAAGATCAGCGCAAACCTCGCGGACCCTCCGCCGTATCCGGTCTGGTGTCCACTGTCCCGTCCCGTCCACCACTGTCGGGTACCTTTTGAGGCTTAGACTTAGAGAAATATACACGAGAAAACCCGGACCGTCACCTTCTTCAGTGCCGGTTCAATTGGAATTTGTTGAGTTTTGCCTAAAGCTCGGCCCTGACGTGAGCCATGGAACGATCTTCCCCTGAGCCGGACACTGTCCGGAGATCACCGGATCATCAGATCGGCAGCCTCGAGGCCGTTGATATTCGCTGTCAGAGAAACCCAACTGACAATATGCAGGAAAGACCACTAGACTATAATTTCAGACACTTTCGGGGGGACACATGGCATCGACACAATAGAAGCGACTCACAGCAGGAGCAGGACCAAGCACTCGCTTACTACCCCTTTCACCCAGATACGAGCAGAAATCCGTTTTGGTCAAACTTTACTAGTCATACTTCGGCTATATTAGCTTATCCAGAGTCAGCGGCGCTAGTCCTAGATTCAGGGTGGACACCGAACGACCACAGGTCACAGACCTACAAACAATAATTACAATTCACACAGACCTCATGCCCGATTGATTAAGAGGGTCCTCCTCCTCCAGCCCTACTGGATCGAACGGTGAATAGTGCATTTACTAGTGCAACCAAAGACCCAGCGCTAGACTGCCCTCAGAAATACCCGACACCGCGCCGTGATATTCAGTCGCCTCAAGCTTGCATTGAGGTGGCCGCATCGATGGGGAGATTGCTTCTGCACGGACACACCTCGCATCATACTGCGGCCGGGTCAGAGTCCAAATAAGTTGTACCTCTGAAAGAAGTCTTTGCCAGTTCCCTGCAGCATTACTCCCAGCAGCAGTGGACTGATAGTGAACAACAAGACCGCTACTCCCGACTGCTATTCATACCGAGCAGTCGCTGTGAGTACGTACTATCAGTGCTGAGGTACTTATGTTCAATCTTGTGTATCTGTCATATCCGCCGCACAAACTGAAGTGTCTCTTGATTTTCTCAAGATGAAGAAGAATTCCTGCTTACGCCCCTAGCGGGACGCTGCGTGTCAGGTGTCTCCACGGGTAAAGCTCTCATTCTCCCCTGGAATCGCAGCACTACAACATTACAGCTAGCGCCACAGCAATCAGAGACCGGAAATTACACGCTGTGCTAGAAGAGCATTGGTCTACCTGGACAGAAACTGGATTCGGGTGCCTCAACCGAAGCCACTGTGGCTGCCGGGGAGCAAGTTCCGCTGCCATTTCCTCTATCAAGATGGGTGATTGGGGGGCCTAGATTTGCGCTTAGCTGCGCTCCATTCGTACAACTCGAAAACAGAGAAAGACCGATAGCTAGAAGTTCCAGTGGCCGGTATGCCGGGGGCAGTCATTTGGACGAACCGAAGCAGAGTCTGTGCCAGGGGTAGCGGTGCGTTACAGGTCCTGCGGATCGCACGGAAAATGAACGAGGACAGGGATATCAGACGAGAGCTTGATAATAGAGGTATGAGATACAAGCGTCCCGATGTATGACTTCAAAGGAGGCTCACATCCGTCTGCAAGGGGTATTCGGGCTGGTGCTGTGTCGCCTATGAAAAGCTGCAAATACGGCCATGGAACGTGGCCCATCTTCAGCCTTTAGGACGAGCGGAGACATAGTCAGCAGCTTACTGAATGCTGGCCACTAATGCATGGCTACGTGATTGAGACACAGGACATTAGCATTGGCTCTGCTGGTGGTGTCAGTGTTGTCCTCAGGTCATGATCATAGATGTAGAAGCATCGAGCGGGAACCTCCAGCATTCTTTTTCCATACTAGTCGGCAAACACAAATCCGACGATGGATGTAACATCATTTGGGGTGATCTCAATGATCTCCGAAATTAAGGATCATGGCTCCGAGATCTGTCTCGCTCGTTCATTGGCGAGGTGCCTTTGAAGGTAGGACAAAGCCAACATAAGGTGATGATAAGCTTCAGCCATAGACCGAACCTGGTTCCTGGTCCCTGTTTCCACGTTAGCACGATGATAAGCAATGCACGCAGAAGCCAGCGTAGTGCATGTGGAATCATCCCGTCGCTTACATGAAGAAGACAAAACATTGGAAGACTATTGCGTCAAACATGAAATCGACCAGGTGCTTAATAAGGCATTCAAGGAGTGACATTGATTCTTCAAGCAAGTGGGGATTCAGTATTATGATCCTAAACAATCATGGGTGGTCTTCAAACTAATTGCCAAATGAATTTAGCCGCCAGAGCAGTGCATCGACTCACTCAGGCGATATATGCGATGTTCCATATGAACACTCGAGCATTAGTGCTCGATGCCAATATGGCCTTTAAGTCACGTTGTCTTTGTGGCTATAAATATTTTTTTACCACAACCCCAGCGAATGCTTACTGGCTTTGATTCCAGAAAACCTCCTTCAGCAGATCGCACATCAGTGTGATAGACCTCTTTGCCTCCTTCAGAACAGCATCCATTGCCAAAAACGGATGAGGCATGCCTTTCATTATCTGCAAGTCCACCTGCACACCCGCCTTCTGCAGCTTATGAGCATACTGCTCCCCCTCCGTCCGGAGGACATCCAATTCACCCACCATAATCAACGCCCTTGGTAGGGCCGACCAATCTCCAGTGTAAAACAGAGGGCTGGCCTCGGGATTCACCCAGTCTTTCCGATTCGGTAGATAATGCCCGCGGTACCAGAGTATCTTGGCTGCCGGTAGAGCCGGCGTGTGTTCATACTCGCGATAGGCATCGTTGGTTGATACCGAGGCAGTGTTGTCAGTCACAGGCACGGACAGCAACTGGGCCTTGAAATGCACGGGCGGCGAGAGAGCAAGGGCCTTCTGAGTGATGATACAGGCCAGGTTCCCACCGGCTGAAGAGCCACCCGTCGCGAGGGATTTAGTGTCGATGGGAAGATGTGTTGGACCGTCGGCAAGCAGCCAGAGAAGGGCTTCCCAACAGTCATGAACGGCAGCGGGCCAGCGATGCTCGGGAGCGAGACTGGAGGGTCAGTGATGTATGCCTCTCGATGTATCGGTGAACTGTTGAATAACTTACCGATAGTCCACAGTCACAACCACGCAGCGGCCTCTATTACAAAGGTTGGTGCACACCGGGTTCTCAGTATCGATGTTGCCCAATACCCACCCGCCTCCGTGGAAATACAACATCAGTGGCCATCCGTTCGCTGGTTTAGGGCCTTCAGGAATGAAGGCGCGCAGAGGGATTTCAGGGCCCTCCGAAACCCGGCGGCCGATGCGGAAGTTGACTGTTTTGCCGACAGGGAGTAGAGGTCCTCCACCAGGAATTAGAACGCCGCTCGTGCGAGAAGCTTCAACTGGCTGGAGGTGAACTTGTTGCTTGCCAATCAAATGTGTATTGTAGAAGTCGACGTATTCCGGGTCGAGCTTGTCTACCACGGAGGGATGGAGGGGGTAAGGTGGTTGGTCGGCCGGAATATGACTGATGGACATGGTGAGTGAGTATGTGACGATTGATACTTAGAAGATGAAGGAGAAAGTACCCCAAAGATAGTCAAAAGCGTGGGAGGGGAAGGACAACCTTATGAACAGTCAATCCCCCCCTCAAGATATTTCATGCAAGGGAGTCAGAGAGAGAAATTGCCAACTCAAAGCGGGGAAGGGAAAACAACCCAAGCCGGTTTCTTGTGCTTCTGCAGCTAACTTACTTCTCCTCACTCACTCAAGCCGTAAGCCGCACAAACCGATAAGTTTACACACTTATCTATTCATTATTTCATTTACACTTTTCTACTAGGACATGCAGGCTATCGCTATATCAGGCAAGCCTCTTGAGGGGTACAGCCAAGATGTACGTGCTCCTCGCTATCTTATCGCAATTCCCCTCATTCTGACCTCAACCTTTTCAAGTGTCTCCAACTCAATTGGACAATTCGGGTTGAATTGGTGATTCATGGATCAATGCGATCAATCGTTCTCCCGGAAGGCCAGGATATGTATGCCTCTTGAATTTGAAGCTATGCGGCCGGAAGGTGGAAATGCTGCTCCGATGCAGTGGAAAAAAAATCAGCTATATCGAGGCAAACCATAGAACCTTCTACTGAAGTCCTCTACAGGCTGTAAGTCGCCTTTCGAAGTTTTTATATCAATGACATGACTTGATAGATGCGTAAGGCATAGGCCTGACGTTAAACGCAGAGGCTTGAGGTTCAAAGGGTCCGACTGCATCATTCCTCGCCGACCCAACATCAAGCAATCGGTCTTCAAAAGCCTGGCATGACGATAGGTTGCCCTTGTCTTCTCCGAAACCTCCCTTGACTGAGATATCAAGATAAGGAAAAGATGAAGGGCCTCAGTGCCTGAGTGCCTAAGCAGCCTTTGAAACCGCCCCTTCCTACATGTCACGTGGCTTGCCCTTTCTTCCTCTGCTGCCTCTATCACCTTCCTCTCGCGCCCATCCCTAGACCATTCAGTCGAATGACCCTGGATTCTGCTCTTCATCCTTCATTCAAGTTGTCAGCTTTGTCTCAAGGCCCCTTTCCCTTATGGATGTCTGGGAGCAGTCACTACCTGTGATGACGGTACCGGAATCCTTCGCAGGGGTTCGACCAGACAGGAGATGCAATTCTGCACATACGAAGGGACGACGATGACCACCATCAACCTAGGGCCATGATGACTTGCGAAGTTGAAGCTTCAAAAAATGTAATGACTAATCGAGACAGGTCTCTTCAGAACCAGACACCCCTACCCCTACTCTGCCGGACTCTACTTAGCCTGCATTCCACACTATAAGACCATTGTCTTTCTAACCAAAGAGAAGCCATAGACAGCTCTTCTGCAACCCAGAGGCTCCCCCTCCATATGGTCGCACATGGTCATACCTCTGCACATCCATTCCGACCCCTCTTAGCTCCGCGTCGACGCGCCGGATGTTTACCACCTTCGTCCTCATTTAGTCGACCGCGATCCTATCTTAAGCTGGCTTCCCTCTGGCGTTCGTACTTATTCACATTTGTCGACACCAGTCGCTCTGTTCTCTTAGGGAGCCGTCTGATGTGTTGTGTTGCTCGAGCTGATCTTGTTGCATCGACATCCGGTACCTATCTGCGCGTGAATGCTTAAGGTTACCTCAACGCGTTAAAGCTGTGCATCGCAGCCTGCTGCTGCTCTCCTCACAAAGTCAACAATGTCAACCCGTTATGCATCATCCGGCACAGAGAGAGCGTGGATCGAACGAGCGATCTTCGTCTCCTTATACGTCTTGCTACTGGAGTCTTTCATCCAATGGGGCATTGTAATTTATCTCTATGTTGAGCAACATGTGGACGCGAAAATGACACCCAGTCTGATACTCGCTCTTGTAGCGGTGAGTTTGAAAGTACCTTTCTCCTGGCCATCGCTAACACTATGAAACTAGTCCTTCTTCACTGTGCCCCTTGTCATTTTACACAGCTTCCTTGCCTGGCAATACAATAGGGTTGCAAGTTTTACCAGCCAAAAGACCATGCTCCGATTTATTTGTAGCTGGGTATTAGGGCTGGCGACTCTAATCTGGATAGCTGCCAGCGCCACAGGTCTCGTGGCCATATCGCAACACTTGCCATGCCTACCCAACGAAGGTGAAGGCAGCTTCTGGAAAATGGGTGTAAGCTGTGCTCTTTACCGGACGTCTGTTATAGGTTCTATTGTATCATTGTATGTTGTGCTCTCAAAAGCCCCAAATGATCTGTTATACTGACCAAGCTACAGCATTAGTTTGTGCTTGTATTTCGGCTTCAGACGGCTCTGCGGACGCCCGTACGACGTTTCGTTGCTGGGAGTGTATAAACGCCAGCCTTCAATCTCAGTTTGCGACGACAGCATCCTGAGCAGCTGGAGCACTGAAAGTGATAATAGCTTGAAGCATGACATCTACTACGTCTGCCGTCGTCCGGATATCACGTATGGCAGGGGGCTTTATATGTCTTCAAGTGATAATACCATCCAAATGTCCACAAGCATCGAATATCCAACCATCGTCCACCAAAAATCTCACCCAGGGTTTGAGGCCGAGTATGACTCGGATACAGTGGACTTGCTGTCAGGTACCACTCTTTCCCCGCAGGAAACTTTTACGAGAAAGCTGCCCGGGGTGATGACGAGCTCAGATCTTCTTTCTCGCGCTTCACGCACGCCCACAATGGCAACTTTACATTCTTACGGTGACCATCATAAGCAAAGTGCTCCCGTTGAGCTACCTGGGGCACCACTTTCCAAGTCTGGACATACGAGGCAAAAGTCTTCCGTATCGTCGCTGCGCCGGCTGCTGCCCAAACTGTTTTCGCAACCATTGTCCGCGGATCCTCAAATACGCGCTCTAGCCGACTCCAACACGGAAGTAGATGTCGAGAAAGAAGCACGGATGGTTGAGCGCCCTCCGACTCCGAAAAAAGAGTACGCCCCTGGGCATCCGTTGGCTTCAGCTCCTGTGGAGAAACCCTTGCCAGCCATCACAGCCGAGAACCTCAAAACCGAAGCATATCAGCCAGGAGCAAGAGCTCTGCCACGATCTGCGACCATGAACTCAGCTGATGCTCCCGAAGTCCTCGTACCGGAACCACTGAACGTACGCCGCTCCAATACCTCGCAAACGGCTCCTGTCCCTAGGAGCACATATACACCATACCAGGCGCCCTTCACTCCAATTCTCCCAAGATCGGCGACGCGCCCGGCATTTAATCAGGCATCTAGCTATAGGGGAGTCCCGATCGACCGTGAGATGGCCAGCCGGCAGAACTCTAGGCGGGGCAATAGACGAGAGAGTCAGCTATATCAGTTTGATTCCTCTCAGATCCCGCGGCATACCCAAAGTCAACACCAACCCCACCAGAATCCCTACGGCCGTCGCTGGTATCAAGAGCACAATCGCCGCATGTCATCGGCAACCCGCGGAAACGACGCCGAGCTGGGCTACTCCAACCCACGCCGCCCACGCAGCAATACGTATGGTGGCCTCGCCTCGGCGCCGAGCAGGCTAGACAGCATTCGTGAGACAGGCACATCTGTTGACGAATCGCCGGAGAGCTACCTCTCTGAGGCGAATGCATACCAGGGCCCACCTCGAACGAATAGTGTCTTTGGAAACTAGCGCCTGCAGGTCAGGCTTTTCACTCTCCCCAAGACCTACGATCTCTCAAATTTCGATTCTCGATATACATTTTGTGCTCAGGCAGGCTTTCCAATCGTTTCATGTCTTCGCCCCTTTTCACCTCACGACCCTTAATCATACTTGTCGTTACTTTGTGATTCTGATGATCTGGAATGTAAACAAAAGAGTTTCATAGTCAATTAATCTCCGTGTTGCATTGCGCACATGGCAATAACTGCATTGTCAAATCCATGTGCTATAGCTGGCTGCTCCCCAAGTTCGTTGCGAAGACGCCAGCCCTTACTGTACATGTAGAATACCCGCCAGTCCTTAGTTCCATCCTGACCGTATGTCCCCCAATCATGACACCGTAAGACCGCCCGAGCATACCGAAAACAGGGAATCACAATAAATCCGAAGAAAGAGAGAAAGATCAAAGAAAAAGGAGAGATGAGGAAAACAGCAGCAGAAACACAAACCAGAAACACCACGTGAAGGAGCCCATGCGCTTCCACCCGACCGAAGAGGAGTCCGATGAGCACCGTAGGAAAAGAAAAAAAAAAAAAAGAACAAGCAGACCACCCTGTACAACAAGATCCAAGCAACCTACCTCTCAGGCTCTCTTCCCCGCTACATTCCTCGAAAACGACGACGCGGAAGTCGAGGTCGGCACCTGGGCCGGGTTCGACGCGGCATACTTATACCGATAGCCCTGCTTCCGCCTCCCCTTCTCGTCCTGCCCTACCACCGCCAGATTCTCCTTCCCACTATCACCACCAGCACCACCGACTTCCTTCTCCCCCCACGACCACATCAGCGCTCGGCCCATGCGCTCCCGCTCCTTGAGCAAGAGCTCGACGCGCCGTTGCCACTCTTTCTCGCGCTTCTCCACGGACCGCGCGATGCGCTCGTCCACCGCGGCCGCGGTCTCCTCCTTGGCCGCGACCACGGACTCGAGGTGCTCGACCCTGGCGCGGAGGGCGCGGTTCTCGCTCTGGTGCCGCTCGCGCTGCGAGAGCAGCGAGGTTACCTGCGTCTTGTACCGGGATTCCCGGTGCTCAGTCCCGGAAAGGAGGTCGCGGAGTTTCGAGACCTCCGTGGCGTGGGCGGCTCGGAGGGTGCGGAGTTCGGACTGGAGAGATTGAGTTTGTTCGAGAATCTCTCTCTCCTTCTGACGTTGTGCTTGTACTTGCGTTTGTAGTTGCTGGTGCTGGTGCTGGTGCGGTTGCTGCTGGTGCGGGACGGGAGGGGAAGGAGGGGGGCTGGGTTGTTGGTTTTGTAGCTGCTGCTGTCGAGTTTGTTTCTTCCCGTCTTGTTGTTGCTGTTGTTCCTTGTGCAGGCGCTCAATGGTTTCCAGAGCCTTGGTGCGCTCCTCTTTCACCTGAGTAAGCTCCTGCTGGGTTTTGGTGAGATTCGAGCGCAGGTCGTCGGCGCGTTTGCTGAGGCGAGTGCTTTCGGTTTCGATGGAGTGGATGAGGGTTTGGGCTTCGACGGCTTGATCTTCAGAGCGCGAGAGTTGCAGTTCGAGGGTCTTCTTGGCGGAGTTGGCCTGGGTGAGTTCGGACTGCACTTTGGAGAGTTCGTCTTGCAGACGTTTGAGTTCTTCGTGCGCCGGCTGGTTTTGATTCTGGTCTTGGTCTTGTACCGGACGTTCCTGGTCCTTTGCTGACGGACGAGTGTTGGAGTTATGGGTTCCCTGGCTGGGTTGACCAAGGTCTTTGATCAATTCCAAGATTTCTGAATAGGTGTTACCGCCGGTTTCAAGGGGAAGGTCGGCGGCCATGGCTTTGAGTGCGTTCTCTTGCGCGGTGACCTGGGACTGCGCACGGGTGAGATCGGCCTCGAGAGAGCTGTTCTTCTCTTCTAGGGGGCGATTTTTCGTTTCGAGAATGATGATACGCTCTTCAAGTGTAGTGTAGGCTTGATTGACGGTATCGAGCTCATTCTCTAACTTCTCCACCTCCAGCAGGTGCTTGCTGATTTGAGCCTTTAGTTCATCAATCTCGGTGTTTTTTTCCCGAAGCTGTTGCTCTTTGGCGGTGGTGACGTCCTTGAGCTTTGCGATTGTCTCGTCCAGGGTTGCATCGCGCTTCTGCAGCTGTTCCTGCGCCAGATTCAATTGCTGGCGCAGGTATGCGATGGTATCGAGTCGCTCCGCGTCGAGGTCCGGGTGCGACGATCCGCGAGTCTGCAGCTCCTTCTGCATATCGCTAATCTGCTTCTGAAGAGCATTTAGCTCGGAGGCATTGATGGTGGATTTGTGCAAGAAGGTCTCCCTCTCTTCGTTGTGTTTCTGGAGCAAGTGAATTTTCTCACGCAAGATAGTTTCGTCGGTGCGATTGGCGTAGAGCTCGTCTAACAGGGATGACTTCCTCTGTAATTCAGCCTGAAGGTGTTTGATCTGTTGGCCAGCAGACGCAGCCTCCAGAACGCGCCGGCGGCCCTTCTCCAGCTGCTCATCACGCTCTTGAAGTGCATTTTGAAGATCAAAAATTTGTTTGCGCAGATCTCCGGTCGCGCCTTGGTCTCCCTTGCGGGGAGAAGGGGTCTTGTGTCTCCGCACTGACGGTGTGGTCGTAGTTGCTTCCATTTCGTCGTCTGGATCTTCCTCGATGTTCTCTAAATGAGTGATATCCCTATTGAAACCACTGGCACGACGCAAAAATTGCGAAGGTGTAGACATGTCGATCGGCGGGCCGAATTCACTGTATTCACCGAGCTCGGGTTCGGGTTCGGGCTCGGGCTCATCTTCGACAGCAGGTTGATGCGACTGAGAGTTCTGTTGACGCTGTTGCTGCTGTTGCTGCTGCTGCTGCTGCATCTGTTGGCTATTGTGCCTGCTGTGGCCTCGCGGTTGGGCAGGAGACTCGGGTAGCGGAGGCTGGGAATCGTGGTCTTCCTCTTCCGAATGGTGTAGGTCGTGTCCCTGCTCCTCCAGGTCATCATCATCAAACAGGGGTTCCAGCTCCGGCAAAGAATGTGCATCGCCCCGAAAGTCCATGAAGTGCTTGTCCTCCATGGTGTCTCCATCCCCCATCAGATACTTCTCCAAGTTCGCAGTGAAATCATCCGGCCCTCCGACGTCTGACAAGTTCTCTTCATGCGGGAACTTGAACTCCGCCAAAGGGTCTGCATCCTCATCCAGGGCTTGTGTACTGGGGAATTGGCTGAAGTCGACGGTGTATTGCGCCAGGCGGGCGTCGATATCGTTCGCGGCGCGCTCGAGCGACGAGGCCCGGGAGGACCGCGGCGAGTAACTCTGTTTCAGCGGGGAACGGGCTTCTTCGCCGTGGGTCATGGTCGCACCGCGATCAATGGTACGAGGGCTCTTCGCGCTGAGGGGGGAGTAACTCTGCGCATTGTGACGACGGGAGGGAGGAGACGAGGGCATGAAGAGAGGGGTCGCGAGGGTGGACGCGCCCACGGTGTCATGGGTGGTCGTATCGGCCATGCTGGGAGTGGTCTGTTTCCAAAGGGATCAAGGTAACATATAATATACCTTTTAGATTACCGAGCTGGGTAGCATAGTTTGAATGGATTTTAGTAGATGGACGGTGAAATACCGAATTGAAGCTAGGATTGGGGGATTCGTGATGGAAGAAAGAAGTTGACATTGGAGTTATCGCTGGGGGATGCGATAACAAAACACCAACTGGTCGGGTAAACACCGATCGCCAGGCACCAGGGCTTGATTGCCTGCCGATTCAGGCCACAAAGCTGTCACCGGTCCCCTACTGTATGTACTGTACATACAGGCGACAGACAGCTGACCATCTCACAGCTGAATCACGGATGATTCTGCAATGTGGGTTGCGAATCAGGAACTCCTGCCCCTAGGTCACATTTGCGCTAAAATTGTTCTCATGACAGAGATAGTTATGTCAAAAGTGATATATGATCTGGAAAGCACAGCGTCACGTGTCAGCCCTCTGCGCAAGTCGCGAGTCGCGAGTCTGAGATCCCTTTTCAATAGACCTCAGGCCGGCGAACTTCTGGATTGATTCATGGTATAAATAATCCGAGCCTGGCGCCCTGCATCGGCCGGGCAAGCTAGATAGAGTTGAAGCCTGTTGGGTGGGCCATCCATTAGTATTGTCAGACCGTCGCTGGTCGGATTCCGCACTGCTCGCTTCTCTCCGACCGAGCGACTGACCGTGGGCGCCCTTCGCTGCATCTTCCTCCTACTTTTACCCTCACTCGATATACAAATTATTCCGCGTCTCGTTCTCTCTCTCCCATTTCTCACAATGCCTCCTGTACCCTCCTCGTCCGAGCGACGCCGGATCATCTTGTATCACCAGACTCTCTGTCCCAACGGAGGCCAATATGTCTCCATGATGCCTCTGGTACAGAACAACACCGGTGTGACGCATATTATCCTCGCGGCATTTCACCTGAACGCCGACCCCGAACACATTACGCTCAACAATGACCCCCCACAACACAGCATGTACGACCCCCTCTGGGCCGAAGTGGCCCTCATGAAACAAAGCGGGGTTCGCATCATGGGCATGCTCGGAGGAGCTGCCCAAGGCTCTTTTCGCTCGTTAGATGGAGATGCAGAGAAGTTCGAACGGTACTACCAACCCATGCTAGCCATGATCCGGCGACATGGACTCGACGGACTGGATCTAGATGTGGAAGAGGACATGTCGCTGTCGGGGATCATTCGACTCATCGACCGGCTCAAGCTGGACCTGGGAGACGGATTCATTGTGACGCTGGCCCCCGTTGCGGCCGCCATGCTGGGCGTGGGAAACCTGTCTGGGTTCGACTACCGAGAGCTAGAACAAAAGAGAGCCGCAAAGATCAGTTGGTATAACACACAGTTCTACAATGGCTGGGGACCCGCAGATGATCCCCGGATGTACGCCGCCATCGTAGCACAGGGCTGGTCCCCACGCCGGGTGGTGCTTGGACTGCTGACCAACCCAGGCAACGGATCGCAGGGCTACGTGCCCCTGGAGAAAATGGGGCCCATTCTGGCCATGCTGATTGATCGGTTTCCTGATTTCGGCGGCGTAATGGGCTGGGAATACTTCAACTCGAAGCCCGGGGAACAAGGGCATCCATGGTACTGGGCCGCGGAGATGTCGCTGAGTATGCACTTGAAGGACCTCGTGGATGCTGCGCGCCAGCTCATGTCAGGGCCGATGACCAGCAGCCTGATGACTGTGCTTCGCGATATGATGCAGCAGCAATAGTAGTATGTGATTGATGTATATACATTTCTTCTGAATATAAGTGAACTCTGTAGACTTAATGGGGGTTTGGCGGGGAAAGAGACTTGGATGCGATGCACGCACGGGTCAACAAAAGGCATGTCGTCATCGCCGACTTCTCCGCCGCCGCCGTCGCTTCTTCTTCTTCTTCTTCTTCTTCTCCCCCTTCCTGTTTGTTTTCTCGTCGCCCTCGTATACGACTGGAACAGTAGTCGATCCGCATTGACTATATGCTGGGAGCCTTGACTGGCTTGGACATGGTCACCATCTGCTGAGATTACTATCATTCGAAAGCTCCCAGCACCATGGTGTCTGTCGCGCGCATCGCCGCTGCCTCGAGCTCCGCAACGCTCCGGGCCGCGGCCTTCTTTTTCCTCCGCTGGGTTCGTTGACATACATCTACCTCGATTCGAAATTGACCTCAGCTCATTCGTTGTGTGGCCCGTCAGATTCCCGGACATCACTTTCCGCCTCTCATCTTCACAGCTTTAGCTGTCTATCTTACATCAGTCGTATCGCTCCTTCGACCGGCTGAGTCGAGCATCACGGGCCGCCGCGACAACAATGCTAAAGGGCCTCAGAAGACAGCAAGTGAGTGACAATACTGGTTACGAGTTACCAGAACCCGTCTAACCCCTTGTAACAGAGCGCGCAACTCCACGTACCACCGATAATGTGCTCAAGACGTTGTTCACTGGCCTGCCGTCCGCCAGCTTACCACGCTCGACGCGCTTGACCGTCCTAATTAATGTCGCGCTTGCATTGCTCACTTTGGATTTCATGCTGCGTGGTCTGGTGATCTACCCTAGCGCAGATGTCACCTTCTCTCGAATCGGCTATGTCTCACCAACAACCGCCAATTTGCTGGTTCGCGAACCAGACTCTGCACAACTGCCCCTAGTGGTCTTCTACCAGCCAGCGGATACGCAGGATGCGACGCAATGGACAGAAGAGGGAATGATCTATGCGCTGGATGAGTCGACGGACTACACGACCACAGTGACAATCAAGGGCCTGAAGCCATCGTCGCCCTACCGATACTCCCTATCCAACAACCTTACAGGCTCATTCGTCACTGCTCCCATGCCTGGCTCCAAACAGGCAAATCGACTCAGTTTCCTAACCTCAAGCTGCATGAAGGCGAACTTCCCCTACAACCCGCTGTCGCATCCGCTGCGCATCCCCGGTATTGAGATGATGACTGACACAATCAACCGCTTGCCGTCATTGCTGCGACCCGCATTTATGCTATTCCTCGGCGACTTTATTTACGTTGATGTTCCCCAGCGCTTCGGCTCGTCGGTCTCACACTATCGTAGCGAGTATCATCGCGTATACTCATCTCCTTCCTGGTCTCGCCCCGAGGACAGTACTCCCGCCATCGACCTGCCATGGATTCACACTCTTGACGATCACGAGATCGAAAACGACTGGTCGAAAGGTAATATCACTGCACCATACCCGGCGGCATTCGAGCCCTACATCCACTACCATGTCCGGCCCAACCCGCCCATTCCGCCCGTGCCCTTTGCGACACCCGAGAACACGACTTACTTCTCCTTCATCCACGGGCCAGCCTCCATCTTCATGCTCGATACCCGCACCTACCGCTCAGCCCCGTCGCAATACAACTCAACCATCCTGGGCTCCGCCCAGCTCCAATCCCTCCTCGCCTATATCGCCCGCCCAGAACCCAGTGAGGTGCGGTGGAAGCTCATAGCCTCCAGCGTGCCCTTCACCAAGAACTGGCGCGTCGGCACCACCGACACCTGGGGCGGGTTCCTGAACGAGCGTCGCGTCGTCTTCGAGGCCATTTGGCGCGCCGAGCGCGAGCTGGGGATCCGAATCGTTCTCCTCAGCGGCGACCGCCACGAGTTCGGCGCCACGCGCTTCCCCGACCCAACCCTGGACCTCCCGCCCAACGAGCTCACCCCGAACACCGCCGGGGAAGGGCTGCACGAGTTCTGTGTCGGCCCGCTGAACATGTTCTACCTCCCCGTACGCACCTACCGGCAGACGGACAACGAGGACGTCACCATCAAATACATCCCCGAGGGGAACACGAAGTACGGGCTGATCGACATCGACGTGCGGGATGCGGTCATCGATACCCCTAAGTCCGGACACCCAGTCACCGTGCCCAGCTCCGTGCTCACGTACTCGATGTACATTGATACGCAGCTGGTATGGCAGTATGAACTCAGTGTCCCCTTGCCCGGCTATGAGGGCGTTGTCGCGGGCGTCGCGGCGTGGAAACACCCAAGGCTCCCGCCTGGAAAGCTTCTGTTGGACACGCGAGAGGAGCAGAGCTGGGATGCGTGGGCGAAGGGGTGGATTGGGCAAGTGGAGGAAGTTGTTGGTGTGGTAAGAGATGTTGTGCTGAAGGTGGTGTATAATATTCTGGATGTGGTGCAGAGGAAGGAGCGAGTGGACTGAGAGTCTCTTCTAGACATTTTGGAAACTTGGGGCTAAAGTTTGTTCTTTTATAACCTGTTTTTTGGGTAAGTTTTTTTTGGCTAGCGAGTGTCTTTTGCTGGACTGGAGGTAGTCGGTCAGTTAATCAGTCAATTTTATGAATCTAGAACCAAGACGCGTAGATGGGTTGCCTCGACAGACATTTGAGCAACGTATATTATTGATCATGTGTACGGGGTGTTTGCTTTTAAGTTTGGATATCGTCTAGATGTGAACTTGATTTACGCAGCAGTCTGGCCAATAAAGACAGCCTCATCTATCATCATATTATTTCGGTATGGATGGGATGGAATGATTCACCGATTCCGGCAGAAGCACATCAGAAGAGAAAACAAAAGGACACGCCCAACACCATAGTATGCTAATACAATCGACATCGACATCAGCAGTGAGCCGTGAAAGCCGGTATGGGAAACCGGAGTCATGAGAGGGAAGAATCAGTGGAAGAATCAGATATGATATGAACAAGAAGGGTGCGGCGAAGAAGAGAACAGAGGGATAGGGGAGAGAGGGACAGAGAGGATGACAAAGAAGAAGAAGAATCCAAGCATGCACAGGTCAACGGATGGATGGAGGGACGACTGCAGCAGCAGGATCACCGGCCCCGGCCTCGGCCGCCACCACCGCCGCCCATTCCACCCATCAGCCCGCCCATTTGGCTCATCATGCTCTGCAAGTCCATACCACCAAGGCCTGGAAGGCCACCGCCGCCGCCGCCGCCCTGGCCCTGCAACATCTGCATCATCTTGGCCATGTCGCCCATGCCGGGCATACCGGGGAACCCGCCGCCACCGGCACCGCCCATGGCGGCCATGCGTTTCTGCATCGCAGCCAGCTGCTGTTCCTTGTTTCCTCCCTTGAGCATGTTCTGGGCGCGCTGCATCTGCTTCTTCTGCCCGCCGACGCGCTTGGCCATGCCGGCCATCATACGGTGCTGGGAGAGGAGATCCTCCACCTCCCGGACGGTGGTGCCACTGCCGCACGCAACGCGAACCATGCGGCTGGGCTGTTCGACGAAGACCTTCGGGTCGCCGTCCAGCTCGGCAGCCGTCATACTGTCGAAGATGTAGATCATGCGGCGCAGCTTCAGCGAGCCGTCCTCGTCATCCAGACCCGCCGTCAGGTTGGACAGACCCGGGATCATGCCCGAAAGCTTGGATAGAGGGCCCATCTTCATGATCGAGGTGATGTTTTCGCGGAAATCGCGCAGCGTGTAGATACCCTCCGCGATATGCTTGTAGGTCTCCTTGGCCGAGGCGGAGTCCTTGGTGACGGCCTGGACGTGCTCGACCAGGCCGGCCATATCACCCATGCCCAGCAACTTCTGGATAAAGGCCTTGGGCTCGAACCGTTCCAGATCCATCAAGTGTTCACCCGTACCAAGGTAGATGATGGGAGTGTGGGTGGCGGCAACAGCAGAGATAGCACCACCACCAGCCGCGTGGCCGTCGGTCTTTGTGATGATGATGGCACCGAAATCGGCGGTGGCCTTGAAGGCGGACGACTGGGCCTCGGCCGCTTGGCCGATGGTGCTGTCGAGCACGAGAATGGTTTGATCCGGGGTCACGGCGGTTTGAATCTGAGTCATTTCAGTAAACAATTCCTCCTCCTGCTTGTGACGACCACTGGTATCGACAATGATGATTTCAAAGCGCTCCTTCTTGAATTTGGCGACACCCTCTGCGGCCACGACGGCGGGGTCGGTTTGCGTCAAACTACCGTAGTAGGGGATCTTGGCCTTGGTGGCGTTTTGCTTCAGCTGGTCAAAAGCACCCGCACGAAAGGTATCAGCACAGACTAGGGCAGTCTTGAAACCGCGCATCTGATAGTGGCGGGCCAACTTGGTACAGGTGGTCGTTTTACCAGCACCCTGCAGACCGACGAACATGATCACATTGGAGCGACCTTTCTTGGGACGGAAGGGCTCGGCGTGCGGGTCAACAAGGGTCACCAGCTCATCAAAGACGGCTTTCTGGATCAGGCGCTTCTTATTCACTGCGGGGGGCAGGGAGGCGAAGTTGACGCTGGCTTTGATGGATTTCCGGAGCGACTGAACGAGGCGGACGTTGACGTCGGCGGACAGCAAGGCTGCACAGATCTCTTTGATCATGTCATCAAAGGCCTACAATCATTGAGTTAGTACCTGAGAGACGCCTCGTGACAAGCAGGTCACACACCTTCTCGTCCAGGTTATTGGACCGAGTAAGGTCGTTGACGGCGGCATTGATTCGCCGCCCGAGATCCTGAAGGACCATAGTGGGATGTAGGTTCGGTGAGAGTAAAGCTGAGGATATTTGTGGTAGGTCGCAAGATGAATGTTTTCAATCTAATCAGAGACAACACCCTAAAAGACTAGGAGAGATGACAACAAGGTATGGAGACGGTTGGAGGTGGTTTGGATGGCGTTGAACTTCATTTGAGGCCAACGCGATGCGGAGAGCCTCCCCCGCCAATCACCGCCTACTCCCCTCTCACCGCCCCGCAAACCACCCAAAAATTTCCTGGAAAATCGACGAAAAAAGAAACCGACGGATTTCATCGATCTCAACAACAACTCCCCCAATTTGAGAACAGAAGAGGAACCGGAACTACGGGGTCAATTCTTTCAGCATGGCTCCCTACGTCAAGAAGCGCAAAGTCCTCGACTCGATTGCATCCCGTCCTCAGAAGAAGTTCCGCAAGCAGCGCGCATACCACAGCAGCTCCGAAGATGATGACGACGAGCCCACCGAATTCAAGGCCGTCAGTCTGGCGGACTCGGACGCCGAGGAGGAAGTGAAGAAACCCAAGAAACAGACCAAATCCATCGGCGAATCAACCAAGAAGTCCGCCCCCAAGCAGCAGAAGAAGCACGATAGCTCCGACGAAGACGAGGACGATGAAGATATGGCCTCCGACTCGGACGCAGACGACTCGGAAGACTTGGACGATGAATTCGATGTGGGCGCAGAGTCGGATAATTCCAACCCCGCCTCGACGACAGGTGGTCGGGCTGTTCCCAAGCGCCATGACCCTTCGGCGTTCTCGAACTCAATGGCCAAGATTCTGGCGACCAAGCTCCCTACCTCGATGCGCGAAGACCCCGTTTTGTCCCGCAGCAGGACTGCCGCTCAGAAGAGTACTCAGGTGGCAGAAGAGAAGTTGGATCGCCAGGCGCGGGCAAAGATGCGCGCGGAGAAGAAGGAAGAGCTGGACCGTGGCCGTATCCGCGACGTGATGGGCTTGGAGCGTGGCCAGACTGGTGCGGTGGCTGAAGAGGAGAAGCGTCTGCGCAAGATTGCCCAGCGTGGTGTGGTGAAATTGTTCAATGCTGTGCGCGCGGCGCAGGTTCGCGGAGAAGAAGCCGCTAAGGCGGAGCGGAAGAAGGGTACAATTGGTATGGGCGAGCGCGAGAAGGCTGTGAACGAGGTCAGCAAGCAAGGGTTCTTGGATTT
Source organism: Aspergillus homomorphus CBS 101889 (assembly GCF_003184865.1). Taxonomy (NCBI): domain Eukaryota; kingdom Fungi; phylum Ascomycota; class Eurotiomycetes; order Eurotiales; family Aspergillaceae; genus Aspergillus; species Aspergillus homomorphus. Next base: position 46,562 of record NW_020291963.1, on the reverse strand, counting down.
GATCAGCGGCAAAAAGGGCAAGCCGCTGCAGATCGAGGAGGCTTGAGGAATGGAAAGTGTGATATTGACATGTGTGTATATCTGGCATATCCATGGCGTTTCGGGGGGTTAGGCTACTCTACGTTCCTGTTTCTCTCTATTTTATCAACAATCTGCATTAAAAGTGATATGCTCTATTTACAAGTATTTTCATGCCTCAAAATGGTGAATGGAGATCGGAAATACCCAATGAAAACATGTTCCCTTGCCACCCGTGACAAAAAACCTCCCGTGTAGACGCTAGACATATCATACATCGTTCTCTAATCGAATGACTTTCACAACATTCCTTGACTCAGTGCTTGGGCTCGAAATCGCTTGCCTGCAGGTTTCGAGTCATAGACGGCAACCGAACCACCAGGCCGTCCAGCTCCTTGGTCATGACCACCTGACAGCCTAGGCGGGAGGTCTCCGTCAAGCCAAAGGCCAGATCCAGCATGTCGTTCTCATCGTCCGACGGCTCCTCCATCTTGTCGAACATATGGGCGTCCTCGACGATGACATGGCAGGTTGAGCACGCGCACGAACCGCCACAGGCACCTATTGATATCCAATCCAGTCAGTCTGCTTGATCAAGGATCGAGTGGTCAAAGAGCATCCGAACCTTCCATCTCCAGGTCATTGGCCTGTGCGATGTCCAACAAGTTGTCGCCCTCGGAGACTTGGAAGTCATACTTTGCGCCGTCCTTGTCAATGAACGAGATGTTGATTCTGCGCCAACAGTCAGCATGGAAGGATAGCCCTATTGCATAAGCTATATGAATATGACTCACTCCTCTCCGGGCTTGGGAGGCGTGATGTGACCGTGCTGCACTCCGGCGGTAACAGAGAAGCTCCTACGCTCGGACAACTGAATGCGCGGGGCCGCCAGAGATCTCCGGGAAGGTAGGGAAGCATGACCGGAGCTCATGGAGCGCGAAGATTGAAGAGGGAATCGGCTGGCAAGAAATCGCGATGAGGGAGCGCGACCAACGACGCTTTCGCCAGTCCGAGGCAGGACATGGCGCAGGTTAAGTCCGGCTTCTCTCCAGAAGGACATGGTGGAGGGGTGGGAGGTAGAAGAGTGGAGATTGGGGTGGGGAATGTTATATAAAGAGACTGAAGTCGATTGATGTGAGCAGGACCCGAATGAGTGGATTGAATCGAACTGAATTAAAAGGAATTGAATAAATTAATGGATTGATGAGAGGACGAGGAAGAGAGATTCGGGGCGGAGAAAGGAAAAAACCCCGAAAAACGGCAGCGGGAAATCCGCGGCTTGTCATTCGCCGGCGTTGCCTCTTTTGCTTGCTTTGCTTCCTTCGGCTTCACTTCCTTCGGTAAGTTTAGTCTTTCTCAGTCTTCCCTCTTCCTTCTTTTCTTTCTTCTCTCTCTCTATTACTCCCCCTTCTAAACACTTACAAACACAGATACTCTCTTGTTCACTCTCTCTTTAACGGCTCCCCCTTTCCTCCCTATCATGTCCACTCCTCTGGAAGGGCCCAATCCCCTCCGCCCCTATTACTTCCCCCCCTCATTGGGGCTGGACACCGGCCATGCTGCCTCCCCTCCAGATGCGTCATCGTCGGCCACGCAAGTCTTTGGCGGTTCGGCACGCGATCTGCTGCCCGATCTCGACTACTCCGACTACCTTGAAAGCTCTCCCTCGGTCTCCAGCTGGATCCGCGACGCTCTTGACCAGGCCCTCTGGCGCTACACCAGTGTCTTGACCGCTCAGCCTTTCGATGTTGCCAAAACCATCCTGCAGGCCTACGTCGCGCCCGGCGATGCGACAGACGGCCAATGGGCCATGCATGACCACCGATCTTCGGGTCCCGGAAGCCATATCGATTCTTACGACGAAGACGTATGTTCAAGTGGCTTCGCATTGTGGTTGGAAGCTCACCTCCAAGCTCTAGGATTCATTGTCGTCGGATGACGAAAGCAATTACTTCACTTCCGCAGCACCTCGAGCTCCCTCTCCCTCAACATCGCGATCTCGCAAGCCTCACCGCCGCCATATCACCGATCGAAGTGGTTACATTTCCTCGACAACCCCATCCCGACATGCTCTCAATATCAAGAACCCGAGTTCGCTCATGGACGTGCTTTCCCAACTCTGGTCCACCAGTGGCCCGACCTCGCCCTGGAAGGCGACCAATGCTACCTTCATCTACTCCCTTCTCCTACCCACCTTGAATACATTTATCCGCAGTTTGCTCTCCGCCATCGTCGGCTTGCCGGAGGAAGATGTTACCTCATCGATGACAGCCGACATTCTGACGTCAACTTCACCCGTAGCGACCTTACTCCTGTCGTTCATCTCCTCGTCGCTGTCGGCAATGCTCCTTTCTCCAATCGATACCGCACGCACTTTCCTCATCCTGACCCCCGCCACACACGGCCCGCGCTCTCTGCTGCGAGCTATCCGCCAAATCCCGACTCCCAACTGCACCATCCCGTCCCACCTGGTGCCCATCACGGTCCTTCACTCTAGCCTGCCCAACTTCATCACCAACACGACCCCGCTGATTCTCAAATCCTATCTTTCCCTCGACCCTGTGCTCAATCCCTCCGTTTGGAGCCTTTTCACGTTCCTGAGCTCGGGGCTAGAATTGGCTGTCCGGTTTCCGCTTGAGACTGTGCTGCGCCGCGCCCAGATCGCAACATTCACTTCCCCTAGCATCCGTCAGCAATCAGGAAGCTCAGCACGGGCCGAACCTCCCGCAAGCGAAGACCTTACCCCTCAGGTCGAGACCATCGTACCAACTCCCCAGACCTACAGGGGTATCGTGGGCACCATGTGGGGAATCGTCTATGAGGAGGGAGTCCAAGCCACACCGGAGGGCGAACGCGCGCGCCAACTGCTGAAGAAGCCCGTCACCCACCGCAAACGCCAGGGCCAGGGAATCCAAGGGTTGTACCGGGGCTGGCGCATCGGCATGTGGGGGATTGCCGGTATCTGGGGTGCCAACCTTCTGGGCACGGTTGGCGGGACGGGCGACGACGACACCAGGATCAGCGGAGGTCGATTCTAAACCTCATCTTGACGAGCGTTCTATTGGGTGAAGCAAAAGAAGTTAACGAACCTCACTTCATCGTTCGCGTACTGCGGCGATCTGTAAAACACCTTAGCGATATCATTTTCTCTTCTCCTTGCATACCATCTTTTACCCCGACTTCTCTCATCTCAACTTCTTATCTTCTTCCCATTCTAGTGGAATGATGTCTCGTGTATCTTTATAATATGAACCCCGTCTAACGCTGCTACGGAGTGTATTTCTATTCTCCATCCCTTGTTTTCCGGACTGGATATTCACTTACTACCTCTTTACAATATCCTCTGTCTACGCCGTAGCAGATTGTACTGGAGGAAAGGACAGCCTTTGGAGTATTGGTGTTGGTTGGGTCCAATGGGGTCGATGGCTTGACCTGGTGCCGATCTAGCGACGCATCCAATTATGAACCGACCGCGCACGGAACCAAGCCCACCCGTGACCGAGTAATGAAAAAGAGCTGGCTGGAAAGCTTTACCAAAGGTATCCCCGCAACCAGCTAGCCCCAGTTCATCCCGACCTAGGACAGAGCAAGCCAGCCAGCCAGCCCCTCATTATACGGGAATACAGATTGAACAAGGCAACTTCTACAGAGACACATACGCATACGTAAAAACTCTACCCATGAAAGTGCCAAAAACGCCTGTTCATTTCATTGCACACCATCTAGAATCATTAAACACTAGGTGTTGGCCTGAACTCGTCCGTCCAGCACCCCCTGGTGCCGCTGTATTTTTTGTTCTTTTTGCTTTGCAGTCGTGATGTGATCATATCGTGGATTCCGGAGTTGAGGGTTTGCAGGTCCTAACTTTTTCTTTTGAGGGCGGGAGGGATTTCCCAGTGCGGGAAGGGGGGAGACTAGGCACTGATGGAAGGAAAGGGGAGGGGAAAAAAAAGAGTGTACCCGTTCATAAGAGGGGATGGAGAATCATGGGTTGAATGAGTCTTTGGAGCATTAATGATGTAGACTGGCGGGGATGTGAGGGAGATAGAGAGATAGGAGAGGTGGGGAGAGAGGGTGGGATGGTGGAGGCGGAAGCGGCATGGGAGAATGAGGTAGAGGGGTGAGAAGGTAGTCTTGTATAATACAAACTCAGACAGTCATGAATCGGGTCTTGGGTATCACATGGGAAGAGAAAAGGAAAGTGCACAGAAATGGAAGAAAAGGGAGGGCCGTCACTTCATTTATCGGCAAAGCGTCGATCGAAGTACCGCAAGACGCCCATGACGCTGGCAGCCTCGACTTCGAGAGCTGCTCGGGAGCCTGGCGGCGCGACCTCTTGGGGCTTGGGTAGGGTGTGAAGCTTGGGAAGCCAAGCGGAGATGTCGTCGCTTGCTCGAGAGAAGTTGGGATGCCGGGAGAGCGTGGTGAAGGCATCGGCGCAGGAGAGAGTCAAGGAGGGAGTGTTGGAGCGTCGCGAACTGGCGCTGGGTTGGGGAGGAGGAGCATTGGCACCGCGAGACATGCAACAGCCGCCGTCGGCGCCCTTACCGCCGCAGCAGCCCGAGGAGGCAGCGCTGGCGGAGCGGGAGGCCGCCAGCGTCTTGCAAAAAAGGGTCCGCCGTGGATCGGACTGACATTGTGCGCATGTTCCCGGTCCATTGGCACACGGGTTGGTGGCTTCGCTGATTGGGGGCAAAGTGACCTCGGACCGAACGTCGCCCTCAGATGGGGGGGGAGTGAATTGAGACAGATTCTGAATGGGTGCCAGCCGATTGTTCTCAAATGAGTTTCTCCGGCGCTCTTCCTCCTGAGCTGCCATCTCCGCACAGATGCAGGGGGTTCCGTCCTGGCAGAATCCGCATGGATCTACGGCCGGTGAGGAGACGGAGGTGCTAGGGTCGTCCTGAATGGTGTGAGGAGCGGCAAACCGCGTGGTGAAGTCAATCTCCATCTCCTCTGGCTCCGGCTTGATCTGGGGTTCGGGTCGCGTCAGACTTGGACTGCCAGGCCGCTTGCCCAGAGAGGACCGAGTCTCGACCCCCGGGATGGCGAAAGCGTCTTCGATGCACTGGCAATGAACAGAAGAGCAATCGCCGCAGCCCAGTGGAACCTCCTCACGTGGCTCCTCGACTATGGTGGTAGATCCTCCGGTCGCCACTCCGTGATCACTGGTCACTCGATCCTCGGCCGAGGTTCTCGCCGCAATAAGGGTCAGAGGGGCCTTGTCGGAGCTCTTGTCGGTCAGCGTCGTCCGGAACTCTCGCACCAAGGTTTCCTTGGCGCTGCGTTCGACGGAAACTTCCTTCTCCAAGGCATGGCAACGGTCGCGCCACCAGGCCATCTCACTCCGGCATTGTTCGACTTCGCTGGACAGGCTTGAAATCTGTTCCTTGAAGGTCGCGATGTGAATCTCGTGATCATCTTCGATTTTCTTGATTTGATCCTCGAGCTCGTTGACGCGGGCGGCTCGGCGTTCGCGGAAGGCTCTTTGCGCAGCTCGATTCTGAGCCTTGCGCTTGGTGGGTGGTGTATCGGTGGCCGGCTTGCGACCGGGCTTGGGACGAGGAGGAATCACCCATTCCTTGGAGGTGACGGAGCCGGGAGTGCCCGGACCAGGAGACGGTGAGATGGCTGGCTTGGCAGCCAGTGCGGGAGCGAGCGGCGCTGGACCCGGACCAGGTGCTATCGAGGGAACATTCGGACTGGCCATGATGGTAGAAAATCCTCTATTTTCTTAGAGGAAGCCTGTGGTGTGATCAGTGGACATATCATGGGTGGAAAAGTGGAGGTGGAAGTGGTGGAAGTGGTGGAAATGATGCTGGTGAGGAGTTGTTCGGAAAGGTAAGGAAGAAAGGCGGAGGACAAACCAGTAGAAGGAAAGGCGGTATTCTAGTGGGAGTTGTGGTGGTGTCACTGGATCGCTTCGGCCGGAAGAGCGGAAGTGCGCCCCTTCAGCCGGTAAGCGAGACAAGGGAATTGCTGCTGCAAACCCGGAGAGATAGAAAGTAGAGTCAAGGCCAGCAATTGGCCCTGAATTGACAGGTTTATAGTCAAGATGTGATGGGCAGGTGGGAAGGCTAAAAGGAGGGTGAAGCAGAGGACAGATCAGGCAGAGAAGAGCGACCGAGGAAGAAGAAGAATGGAGGAGGAAAAGGGAATGACTGGAGGAGGGGGAATCACAGAGGGAAAAATGAACGATCGGATCAGATTAGATTATCGTGCGCGTTCACCGACTTCGGAGTGGCAGTGGATCCGACCCTCGTTGCCTGTCCTCATTCGTCCGTCCCGTGGTAGAACGCGGGTTATCAATCAATCAATTCTCCAACCCGGGACGAGGTTGGGGTTTAGGGTATGGATTGCTGGATGGAGCTCGAATGCTGAGTGAGTTTATCTCATAGTCTCTTTGGAGAGTTTGATGCTGCTGTCCACGCTTTTCAGTAGGGCTGACTTATGTAGCTACCTTCAAGCGCCTTTTATTATTGACAGCTGTGTCAGTGAGCTGAAAATACTCTATTTACAATGCCGAAAGATCAAAAGCGCGAACTCCTGCACCTCAATGGCACTCTACTTCACTGACAGAATCATGACTACCATGACTCAATAATTATCCATGGTCGACACAAATTCTCTCATCTCACCAGCACCACCTGTGTGGGTACAGTACATGAGTCTTTTTCGCCTTGGCCACAATCCCGTTGGTCAATGGTTTCTTCCCAAAGTTTTATCCGCGATGAACGCGGGCATCCGGGATGAGATGGAGACAGAAGTGATTTTTCTCCTCCGCCAAGTGTTTTAGCATCTAGCAAGGGGCGAACCCCCCAATTCCAGGCTCGCCATTTGGTGCACTGGGTCTGACAAACACCCTCACGAAAGTCGGCGTAGAATCCGAGCTTGTGCCGGAAACAGTTCGGGCCAGGTTACCCTATTTATGAAGCGCGCATTGATTAGCCACGGAGGTCGGAGACTGAAGGCCAATAATGCCATCGCCGCTGGCGATTTCTGTTAGTAATAAAGCTCGCAAGGTCGTCCTCGGAAAGTTGCGACACAAGCTGGCGACCCATAAGGAGGGAATGAAAAGCCTCGGCACCACTTTATCCCCCCGTCGCCTGATCTTATCTGATCCCACTTTTCCTTTTCGGGAAATTCCATGCTAATCTGTGTCGTAATGTACGAACCAGAAACATTGATGATCAGTCTTGAGAAACGCCTCCCTTAACCTGGTTCAGCCTAGTCGAATGGAGAGGAGAGGAGGAAGTGGAGGAGCAAACTCTTCCCTTTATCAATCCAAGCCCTTGCATGCGTGGAGCTCCAGTCATCTCCGGATCCATCCCGACCTCAAATGCCGAAGAACGGAAACAAGTAGGCGACAAACGGGCCGATTCTGATCGGCTCTCTCCTGTAACTGAAATCTCAGTATGAGCATAGGCAGGGAACCGGGCATCTTTATATCTGGTGTGTAGAATGCGTTCGTGTTTGCGTGGCCCAGGGTGCTTGGACGCTGGTACTGTACTCTCGGAGTTGGCGTCATAGCACCAGCAAATAAATCCAACGTCTTGCATTTAGCCAAACTCTTTCAGAGCACGGCCGTGCCCTTCAGCAAGGATGGTGAGTCAAGAGTCCCCCGCCCCGATTCTCGCTCACTCGATTCGCTGCAGGCAATCAGCCCTTTCCTTTCCCCTCTCTGATCCGAGAATTCTCCTTTAGGTGGATCGTCGTATGAATGTGGCTTAGATTTCATTTCGACATTACAGTATACAATATAGATACATGAACCATCATTCTGAGGCTAAGGAACCTTGAATGCTGTCAAGACGCCACCGTTACTCATCAATCGTTACAATTCAACCAGAGTGGGTGCTCCTTCGGCGGGGGGAAATGAATGCTTGGTTTCGACAAACACCTTCTGGATGCCCTCTTCGCGACTGTTGAAGAGCTCGTACAGCTTGGCCATGTCATCCAGACGTACCCGGTGCGTGACCATATCCAGCGGGTTAATTTCTCCTTTGCGGATGAGCTCCAACAAATGCTTCCAGTATCTGTGGACCGGAGCCTGGCCATTTCCGATCAAGCGGATACCAGTCTGCATCAAAGCACCAATGTTGAAGTGGTTTGTCTGTTCAACACATCAGTAACAGTTGACTTCTAATCATTCAGTCCAATGGCGAGACTTACAAAGCCAGTATAAATTCCGGTAATACCGATCCGTCCAAAGGGTCGAACGGAAGTGATCATCTCGTTCAGCATCTCTGAGGTGTCAGTCTCCATTCCCAGGAGGACCTCGAAGTAGTGCGCCCATCCCTTGGCAAATTCTCCCGATGTACAATCCAACGCTACATCGGGGCCACCAGGAACGATCTTCTTCAATTGAGAGGTGATGGATTCCCCACGAGGCAGCTTGGTGAAGTCAATCGTTTCAATCTTGGGCATCTTGCTCTTGACAAAGTCCAAGCGCCATGATGCCTCGCCACCGTCGATGATGATTACTCGACTTGCGCCCTGCAGGAAACTGAAGTTGGCCACTGTTTGGCCAATCGGCCCGGCACCCCAAACAGCGACCACATCGCCCTTGTCGACACCGGTGTCGACAACGCAGTGATACGATGTGGCCAGGACGTCCGAGAGATAGAGACCCTTCTCATCAGGGACATCATCGGGAAGTGGCAGCAGGTTCTGATCTCCGTAGGGCACACGGACATACTCGGCTTGCCCGCCAGCAAAGCCACCCGTGAAATGGCTGTATCCGAACATGCCTATAAGGACTTGGATCAACACGCTGTCCGCGCCCACTGCACCACGGGGATACTGTTCACATCAAAGACTTACCTGCGGTTCGCTTTCCGTACATGGCATTAGTGACGGTGTTTTCGTTCGTCCGTTCACAAACGGAGGTCAGTTCCTTCTTGCAGTTCCTACATTGGCCGCAAGAGATGGGGAAAGACGCCACCACTCTATCTCCGACCTTGACGTTCTTCGCGCCGGGCCCGACACTCTCGACGACACCGCAGAACTCGTGGCCGAGCACGTCGCCTTTCTCCAGCTGGGGAATGACACCTGTGGAGAACTGAGTCAGGCTTGCTGTTGGATGATTTACAAACAAGACATGGGACGGTACCATGATAGAGGTGAAGGTCGCTTCCACAGATCGTACTACCGGTGATCTTAACGATCACATCTTCCTCGTCGATAACCCTTGGCTTAGGCATTTCCACTGTAAGTTTGTCAGAAGAGGTTGCCAGCCTCACCACATTAATGAAGACCTACCAACTTCGACCGTGTTCTTTCCCTGCCAGATGGTAGCCTTGATCTTCTCTCCAGTGTCTTGTCCAGCCTCCCCCTTGGCGTAGTTGCTCACGTCGGTGGTGACGGTGGCATTGCCACTGTGTCCGACCATCTTCTCGACGAAGTTAGCAGCCTGGGTTGCTGCCATTATTACAGATCAGTTATCAATAGACCCTCTGAGCTATGAGTGTAAATGAGTATGTATGTATGTGCAAAGTGAATTAGAATTGCGTTATCATCGTGGGACATTGTTGCGGTAATAAATCCACGGCGATCTGGCCGCCTGCGGCTGACATCACAGTGAGGTCGTCGTTTTCTTTCTCCTCAAACCCGGTTCCATGGGAATTAATTCCCCAGAGTATAGTAGATTGACGTCCTTATCGATTGGCGATATTGCTCTAGAATGATTACCAATTCATGGACAAGAGTCAATCGAGCTGTGAACTGCCATGACGTCATCCATCTTCAATTCCTCCGCATTCAATCAATCAATCAATCACCCACTGTTGTTCTTATCTTCAGTTGAATCTGCTACAATCTCCGGCAGTAATGAGAGCCCTCCTTTGAAACATAAATGCTACATCAAACAAGCAAACAACACAACTGTGCCTGCTGGCTGCTGTTCGGCCACGTCGGAAATCATTGATGGAATTCTTGCGGATCCACTTAACCACACCGGTTCTGTGTACAGAGTACAGACACAATGCATTCTGACTCCTCGACACATGACCGGTCACCGTGGCTTGTTTTGCTGAGCACTATTGCTGTGAAGCTCATTCGATTCGAACAGGTAGCATGATGCCTGCACACACCAGGGACTTGCGGTTGTTGCTAAGTTAAAAAAAAAAAAAAAGATGAGAGGCCTTCCCAAGCTCTTCCCCACATTGTCTCGGCGCTCGCTGTCTCATCAGCAACGTTTAGGCACGGCTATTTTGGTCGACTCGCTCGTCTTCCAAAACCTTACGTCGGCCATTGGATTTGTTTCCCACGGCCGTTTAGGTGTTTTACTGACCTAAGACACGTATCAGCGGGGTCCGATCTCTTCTAGCTCGCGTGGTGTCTGGTTCACTCGCAACAACCGCCATGGGACGTTTCGGAAACTTCCTGGATCGCGTCCAGCAACATGTCAAAGAGAAGTATGGACATCTTGCTTCTCCTGAGCCCGACAATCAGCCTCCAAGCTGGCCGAACAGTTCGTGGCCCGCCCAGGAGGCAGGCCCTGCTTATTACCCAGGTTAGTCGTCTATGTCCTGCATCTCTAGTCTCGGTTTCTTATCTTGTTGCTTGCCTTAGCGAGGCCGGCCGCCTCCGGAACTGGACCAAAGACCGTGTTCGCCCATTTCATCGTAAGCAATCCGGTTGGGAACAAGTAGTGCACAACTAACCCTACTACAGGTGGGATGCGCAGCTGCCATGACCCCCGAGGAGTGGGAGTCGGATATCATCGAGGCCAAGAAGTGCCATATTGATGGCTTTGCACTCAACATCGCTCCACAGGACAGCTACACCGACCATGTCCTTGAGAATGCCTACAGCGCTGCGGAAAGGATCGGGAATTTCACTCTATTCCTTTCCTTTGACTATGGCTCAGGAGGCCCGTGGCCCGTGGAGCGTGTCATTCACTACATCAACACCTTCCAGCGACGCAGCGCCCAGTATTTCTACCAAGGAAGGCCGTTGGTTTCCACCTTCATAGGCGTGTCGAATGCAGAGGACTGGATCGACATCAAACGGGCCACGAACTGCTTCTTCGTTCCAAGCTGGCCCGACTGCGGCCCTGCCGCGATCGTGGACCACCTCCACGTCGTCGATGGTGCCTTCAGCTGGGACGCATGGCCGATTGGCGCTGAGCAGAAAAGCACGGCCAGCGACGAACACTGGATGCAGTCCCTGGCTGGTCGACCGTACATGATGCCCGTCTCGCCTTGGTTCTATACGAATTTGCCTCAGTGGGATAAAAACTGGCTGTGGCGCGGCGATGATCTCTGGCATTATCGTTGGGAGCAGGTCATGAGATTACAACCCGCTTTCGTCCAGGTATGGTCAAGTCGCTAATCCTCGATTCGTCGGTGACTGATCTCCACCATCGCAGATTATCAGCTGGAATGATTACGGTGAGGCACACTATATCGGACCCATCCACGAGGCCGGCGTCCCCGATGGGGCAGGTCGCTATTGTTTTGGTCACCCGCACGATGCCTGGAGGGCGCTGCTACCGCATTACATAGACGCTTACCGGAACGGCGGGATGGTTGACCACAGCCGACCCCGAGACCATCTATCTTTTGAAGATAAGATCGTGTACTGGTACCGAGTGAATCCCAGTCACGCTGGTAGTGCCAACGGGACGACGGGCAACAACCCGGGCGTGGGCCAGGAGGAGTTGAGACCGGGCGATGTATCGCAGGATCGCGTATTTGTCAGCGCAATCGTGGGCAGCCCGAGTGAAATCCACATCCAGATTGGGGAAGGTGAGCCTGCTATCCTTGAAGCTCCGGGGGTGGGTGTGCACCACTGCTCGATTCCATTTGATGGACAAACAGGGGAGGTGAGAATTACGATTGTGCGCGACGAGCAGGTGATGGCCTCGGTAACTGGACCAGCCATCACAGAGGACTGCGAGGATGGCAATGTGAATTGGAATTGTTTTGTGGGATCGAGCGACTAGAGGGAGTGAATTGACGACAGGGCATATCGTGAGGATCGGATTGGGATATGGAGATATGGAGATATGGCTCCAGGCTGTAGATAAGGTGTGACACAAGTACAAGAGAGAATGATGGATAAGTTGTTGTGACAGGAGATTGTTTGCAATGAGCTATGATCGCCACTTTAAACAGCAATTAATCAGATACTATTGAAGGATGTGGAGAAGAAACCAAAGAAGGAAGAAGAGAGAGAAGATCTCCGCAGTCGGTCAAGCAGCTCAGCTCAGGTGATGCAAAGCAATGACCGGAGCTCCGCCTTTCCCTCCGCCTCTTTCTCCGCATCTCTGACTGACTCTTCCCCTCCCCTCCCCCAATCTGCAATTGTCCTTTCATCTTCCCTCTTTTCGACTTCCATCACTCTCCACAACCTCATCATACCTTAATTCACACTCCCGTACAAATCCATTCTCTCTAAAATGGCCAAGAAGAGCTTCGTTGAACTTCGAGAAGCCGCCCTGGCCCACCGTCCAGCCTCCTCCCAGACCGGGCCGTTCCCCGACCATGCCCGTCCTTCGCCAGCAAACACGATACCAGCCACTCCAGCAGCCTCCATCGACCCAGCCGCATACTCCAAGCCCTATTGTGACTTCATGACCGCCAACCCGACCATCTTCCACGCCGTTGACGCATTCACTGCACAGCTCGAAAGCAAAGGATACAAGCGCCTGCACGAGCGTGAATCCTGGACGAACAAGCTCGTGCGTGGCGGGAAATACTACTGCACTCGGAACTCGAGCGCCTTCATCGCCTTCTCAGTTGGCAAGGAATACAAGAGCGGAAATGGCGTGGCGATCGTGGCCGGTCACATCGACGCCCTCACCGCCAAGTTGAAGCCGGTGTCGAAGCTGCCCACCAAAGCCGGGTTTGTGCAGCTCGGCGTGGCGCCCTACGCAGGGGCCCTGAACGAGACCTGGTGGGATCGGGATCTCTCGATTGGCGGGCGGGTGCTCGTGCGCGACCCCAGCAGCGGCAAGATCGAGGCCAAGCTGGTGAAGCTCGACTGGCCGATCGCGCGGATCCCGACGCTGGCGCCGCACTTCGGCGCCCCTAGCCAGGGCCCCTTCAACAAGGAGACGCAAATGGTGCCCATCATCGGCGTCGACAACTCGGACCTCTTCTCCACCGCCTCCAACAGCCCGTCAGCCTTCCAAGCGGGCAGCTTTGCGGCGACGCAGCCCGAGAAGCTGGTCCGGGTGATCTCGCGCGAGCTCCAGATCCAGGACCCCCACACGATCGTCTCGTGGGAACTCGAGCTGTACGACAGCCAGCCGGCGCAGCTGGGCGGGCTGGAGAAGGACCTGATCTTCGCGGGCCGCATCGACGACAAGCTGTGCTGCTACGCGGCGCAGGAGGCGCTGCTCGCGTCGCCGGACAGCGCGTCGCCGGCCTCGATCAAGATGGTCGGCATGTTCGACGACGAGGAGATCGGCAGTCTGCTGCGGCAGGGCGCGCGCTCCAACTTCATGTCCAGCATCATCGAGCGCATTACCGAGGCCTTCGCCGCGGAAGCAGCCTTCGGCCCCAACCTCCTCGCGCAGACCGTCGCCAACAGCTTCCTCGTCTCCTCCGACGTCATCCACTCCGTCAACCCCAACTTCCTGAACGTCTACCTCGAGAACCACGCCCCGCGCCTCAACGTCGGCGTCGCCGTCTCCGCCGACTCCAACGGCCACATGACCACCGACAGCGTCAGCCACGGCTTCATGAAGCGCGTCGCCGACAAGTGCGGCGCCACCCTCCAGGTCTTCCAAATCCGCAACGACTCCCGCAGCGGCGGCACCATCGGCCCCATGACCAGCGCCCGCATCGGCATGCGCGCCATCGACATGGGCATCCCCCAACTCAGCATGCACAGCATCCGCGCCACCACCGGTAGTCTCGATCCCGGTTTAGGTGTCAAACTGTTCAAGGGCTTCTTCGATTACTTCGAGGAGGTGGATGCCGAGTTTGCGGACTTCTAGATCAAGCGTGTAGAGTAGAGGACGGATGGGGCCGAGCTTTGCTGATTGTGCGGAATCTTGCCTAGTCCTACCTCAATTTCTGGCTAGCGGTAGCAGTTACGGGTGCAGCCTAGAATATATATCACGATTAGACGCGGCGATAGAACGCTGTAAGTGTCGAATTAAATCACGCCCACGTCTACGATAGTAATGTTAGTACCAGGCTTTTTGACACGATCGACAAACTAGCTGAACGCGATCGTGAAGTTGCAACCTGATTCGGACCTCTTAGAGCTGGAACGTCAGGCTCTCATTATAGTCTTTTTTTTAAAAGGTGAACTAATCGTCCCCCAAGCCATCAGTACCTTATATCACAGCGTGTCATTATTCGAATGAAGCAACATGCATCCACTCCAGTCCCACAGAATGACTCATACCCATTATCACCCCAGTCATGTAAAGTATAACATAAGTAAAAAGTAAAGAAAATAATATATAAAGGAAAGAGAACAACACAAGGAAAGAACGGAGAGCACAGGACAACCGCGGTTGAAGTAAGAACATATCAACTAGAGTCGAGAAATGAGGGCTGGGGTATAGCGTTTCCTGTATATATATATATACTGAAAAGGAAAAGAAAAAGAAAAAGAAAAACAAAACAACCGTTGCTTCTTTTTTGTATCTTCGGCGTCCTCCGTGATATGGCACATGGGCACAACTCTCTCTCTCTCTCTCTCTCTCTCCCAACAGTCACTAAAAACCCAAAATGTTGCGCGTTCGGGGCGGTGTCGATGACGACGAACTATCGCCCCGTGGCTCTTCGCGGGCGAACGCCTCCTTCAGATCCTCGGCGGGATGGGTCTCACGGACCATGAGCTTGCCCTGGCCGTTGACGTCGTTGCCAGGGACTAGGGTCAGGTAGCGGTCGGCGTCGCCGGCGCAGTGGGCGTACTCGAGGTCGTCGAGGTGGGTGGTGATGGTCGTGGTCACCGTGGCACCCGTGCCGTTCCAGTAGGTGGGCGCCTGTCCGCCGGACAAGGGCGACGTGCCGTAGGCCTGGCGGCCGCCGCTGAGGGTGGAGAGAAGATGGGGCAGGATACGGGAGATGAGTGGGCGGAGGGTCGGAAGGCAGGCGCAGATGATGCCGGTGTTGCATTCGATGGCGGACCAGGATGCGGCGCCGACGTTGTCGTCTGTTGTGCTCGTGGGTTAGATGCGGGATTCCCTCTTTGCGGGGACTGGGTTGTACTCACAGGTTGGGTCGGAGGAGTCGGAGATCTTCTTGACAGCGACTAGGCGGCAGACGCTGGTAACACATACACTGCGAATGGCTCGTTAGCATTTAGAACTCTTGCTGGCCCTTGGCTGGCGGCAAGCTGACTCACAATCCACCAATTGCAAAAATCGAGATTAACGCAATCTTCTGCTTTTTCGGCAGTTCCAGAGCCAACAAGGCTGGGATTGGGATGACGAGGATCACCAGGTCAGTGGTGATGTGCATCGAGGCATTGGAGAACCATAGGCCTTCCGAGCTCAGACAGAACCCAGGAAGATTGGGATCCCAGAACTTGGTCACGGGCACGCAGTTGAGAAAAGCACTCAGAACAGCCCAGGTCCCGTAGGTGGCGAGCACAGCAATCATGGCCCAGCATATACGGCGCATACGTCTTGTTGGGAAGACACGAAAGTATTGCATGAGGATTGAGGCCTTGGCGCAGAGCAAGGCGGCATTGTAAAATGGGATGGTAAGCCAAAAGGCCTAGTATTATTAGGCGAAGGGTTAGTACCGTACATAGGCCAATTGCTTCTGGAGTGGAACCCCATACCTTCATCTGCGTTTCGAGAATAAGGGGCGGTATGTCTACCTGGCGCATACCCATCCCGTTCAGAGCCTCTACGATGAACAAGGCCATGAAGACAAATGACAATACCTGGGGAGTGGTCAGTCAAGTCTGAAGGAATTTGCATATGCAGAAGCTCTACTAAGATACGTACCAAGGCGATCAAGATCATCCAGTCATTAGGTTCCATGCGATTCATCAATAATCTTCGAGTATAGATGCGAGCGCTAACAAAGAGTGTTGCCAGCGTGGTGAAAACTACACTGACAGCGAGAGCCTGGGCCCCACGAGGAGACATGTATGATCCATCCGCTTCATGCTCGGAGCGTCCATGAAGGTAGTGGGTTTCTGTCATTGTTGTGTCCAGGACTGTCGCCCGATCAATGCGTCGGTGTCGTATCTTCCCACGGCCGATGACTCAAAACTATACGGGCCTCCGTATGCTTGTCTGAAAAGTTGAGACATATAAACCCTGGGGCCTAAGTGACCCCGATCAGCGACAAAGCAATATGTGGCATAACACTGAGGGGGGCTTGCTCACAGGGGAAGGAGGAGATGGTAGGGTTATAACTAGTTCTTGTCCTGCGGACCCATTAACGGTCAGAAAGTCGAGATGCAACACAGACCAGCAGACCAGCAGCATCATACCCGTGAAGATCTTCGCTCTTGTCCTAACCCTTCTCCGGATCTGCAGGCAAAAGCTAAGACATCATGGGGCGTGCAGAGAAGGAGGAAGGCAGAAAAAGCAAGCAAGGGAGAGGGCAATCAAGCAATTTTTGGAGAGAAGCCACACTAAACTTTTAGTTCGATAAGTAGAAATCAGTGGAGAGGTTCTTGGTTCCCCGTTGTCTCTTTTGGTGTTAGGATTGGATATTTGTTTGCCTTTCTGTGTGATATCGACCATTCTGGCTGCGACGCAGACTGCACTTAGGGTCGACGCACAGCAGAGGACCAAGCGACCAGATCCAGCCTTCTGGTGTCATTAATGATGGCAGTATCCACTGTCTATGGACACCAAATCCCCCGAGCCAGTCAATTGAGACGAAAAGTGGAGCTGCGCGATAGATCGCCGATATGTCCAAAAACTCTCCCTTTGGTTGGGCGCAGATGAGGAGTAGTCTATGCAGATGGTTTGATGTTTGCATAATCCATACGCACAATGCGTACGGAATAGACTACCTCGAGTCGGCGTCGTAAGTACCTGTGCTCCAGGCCGGACGAAGCCTTTTTACGATGTGTACTCCCAGTGCGCCCAAATTCTCTGGAGGGATGACAGATGCAGGCAGATCGTGGGTCCCAGATGGGTGCTTACGCTCCTGACACTGGAGCGGAGCTGTCAGTCCCCTTCCCCCCGGCGCAGAGCCCAGGAGGGCTGCAGCAGGGATGGTGTCCGGTCACCTTTCCAATGTCCAACAGGGAAGTGGTGCGACTGATTCGGTTTCCCTGGGGTTGGCATCTCTATATTCGCGCCCTAGCAAGGACACTTCTAGCTTCTGTCGTACAAGGCAGGGACTAGACATCTTTCCAACATGATGAACAGAGAGAGAGCAAGGGATACGAGTAGCCGCGAGACTTCTTTTGTGAAGGGAGAGAGGGGCGCAGTGGAGTAAACCTATAATCCCATTATCCAAATTGTACTTTGACTCTCCCTTTTTTTTTGTGGCAGCGGCGATCTGTCATTTCCCTCATCTCTGGGTCTGCACGGAGATGGGCCACATGTAATAACGGACCTGCAGGGGGGAGGAGGGGGGAAGGGGAGAACAAAGTACCGAACAATGGGTGCCTGTGTTGCTGTGTGTTGGTAAATCCAGTGCGACCCGTGAGATGACATGGAAATCCGTGGACGTCAAGAATGTGTGGTTGATTAATTAATTGCATAGGTTAGTTAATTGTCGCCATTGGACTGAAACGCCGATGGTAAATAAAGAAGTGATAGATCACATCCGCTAAAGCGCCCAAGCCTTCGGCCAGGGAAAAGAACCAACCAGCGCCGATTCCACTCATCATCAGATGGTTCTGTTGACTCATTGACATTCTTATCGCAATGTTGGGCCTCAAGACTAAACGATTGCTGGAAGGACAGGCCAATTGGCCACGACTAGGCGTCCTCAAGGGAAAACAAGCATGTTGTTTGGCATCTGCGGTGACAATCACAACCGTGACTGCAGCGATAGTCGCAAGTCAAACTGCATCAATTGGCTGATCGGTGCCTCCTTCTCCTGGATTGTTAGAAAGATGATCTTAACCGACTTCGAACGCCACGCCTGTTGGTATTGGAAGATTCGAACTCTGTCCGTCGATAGTAGAATTTCCGTTGGAATATCAAGACTTGCGGTTAGGCAATACGATGTGCCAGCCCTAAGCGCATTGTTTTGCTCCATAGGCGATAGCCAAGCACAGGGGCTCAGCCTGCTTTGAATTTCCACAACTACACCCAGTACTCCCGGTAACTATCTCGGCGCGAGTTATATCTACTCCGTACTTCAGCAATTCGTTTTCGAGTCTTTATGAAGCAGCGCTAGGCCCTGGCATACGGCCGTGCCGGGCTTTGTCAATGTCTCGCCCTGAATTTCTAATTGCATCAACATGGATCAGACATGAGGAGGTGAAACCCGGGCGCACACGTGAAGACTCCGTCGCCATGCGATAAGGTCGTGCTTGTTGACTTCTCCTCGCCAGATCGCAATCTGGGCTAGTCTAGCAGCCCAGCCTCTCGCAACAAGGACTAGAAAATTCCTCTCAGGCGACATCGGCACCTTATTCTGCATGAGGATGTTTGGCTCCAGAACAATGTGCGTTGCCTCAGGCCAACAAAATTTGAGACTATAGGGAAGGCTTGTATGATGTCTCTAGATCTTCAGTAGTCTCGACCAAATGCCAATACTCTCGTACCTGTCAGCATATCAGCTGCCATGCTGTCAGTCACCCTGCAGTCTATCATGGAAACCTGCATTAGTTCATCATATCAAACACCAGACAGACATGACTCCGTCCCAGGAACTCCGTCTCCGCCTCTCCAGCTCGCCACCTACTGTAACGTCCACCTGCACCTTGGTCCACAGCATGGCCACGACGGTCGCAGGAAGCGTACTTTGGTTCGTGCGCGCCATGCGAACATAGCCGGGCTGTATCAACTCCTTTGACTTCGAGCATTTTCGAATACGAGCCAGGCAGGCCCTTGCTCAATCGGAGAACTCCGTGCGTAATCGAACTATGTATGCAATCGTCGTGATTTTGGAGAACCTCGTGTGGTTTTTGCCTTAAGGCAAAGCCTCTTCTTATTTTCGTACACTGCGAATTATAGAAGTGGATTTCCTTCTTTGCGGTTGAGGCTGCCATGTGACATTTTCTGGAGCTGTCTCAAATGACAAGTCGAGGCATCTGGTCGAGTTGACCTGTCAAGACCATGTGATTTGGAATCGTTCCATCTGCGTAACCGGGAACTGGGGGAGCATCCGTGGCTGTCGTGGATGTGTCCGAGTCCCCTGAGACAATATACTTCAGACCAAATGACGCATTGTGTACGTCGAACAAGATACGTACGTCACGAAGGAGTTTCCTGTTCGAGGAGTTCGAAAAGAGTACGGAGTACGGAGTAGGAGATGAAGAGGGAGACGCTAAGATAAGGATAAGCGCACAGACCCAGCGGGAGAAATTCCCTCCATCCAATTTCCGTCTCCGACATCAACAACTTTTTTTTTTTTTTTTTGCAGTCAGAAAGCCTCCACATTGTTACCTATTTATCGGCAAGGTTCTTATCGGACACAGACGCCAAATATCCGATATACACATCGCCATCATGGCGGACGCAACTACCACCAGAACGCCTCCTAAGCCCGTCCACACGATCGTGCTCGATGCCGGCCCAATCCTTAAGAATACCCCGCCACTTTCGACCCTTCTCGCCCAAAGCGAAGAACTCCTCATTACTCCCTCAGTTGTGAACGAGATTCGGGATCCTGCGGCTCGCCAGCGTGTTGAAACTCTATATCTGCCCTTTCTGAAGCAGCGCACCCCGACTCCCAAGAGTGTTGCTGTGATTAGCGAGTTCGCCCGCAAGACTGGTGACCGGGCCGTGCTCAGTAGAACTGATCTGGAGGTTATCGCCCTCGCCTATGAAATCGAATGTGAGCGTAACGGCGGCGATTGGAGACTGCGCAGCGTACCGGGCCAGAAACAGGTGAACGGCAAGCCGCCTGCTTCGGTTGCGCAGGAGGACAAATCTGAGCAAGAAGCCGGCAAGCCTGCCGACGAGAAGGCTGAGGAGATCACAGAGAGCAAGAACACCGAGGCGGAAGCGGCGAGCACCGAAGTTGATGCTATCGCGGAGGGCCTGAAGGATGCGAAGCTGGAGGAATTGAACGTCGCAGAGAAGGAGCTTGAGACGGAGGTTGTCGTCGCAGAGAACGCGGAACTTCCAGCAGAAGATGAGGAGGAAGGCTCTGACGATGGCGACGATGACGATGGCTGGATTACGCCCTCGAACTTGAAGAAGCGGCAGGCCCGCGACGAAGCCAGCTCTGTGTCTGCGGCCCCCGAGCCAAAGGTCATGCAAGTCGCTACCATGACCACTGATTTCGCGGTATGTACTTTTCGACAAATTGAGACTTCACATATTGATGATACATACAGTGTCAAAATGTTCTACTCCAAATGAACCTCAATCTTCTCTCGACCACCACGCTGCAGCGCATTCGACACCTGAAGTCCTTCATCAAGCGCTGCCATGCTTGTTTCTCTACTACCAAGGATATGAACAAGCAATTCTGCCCGCGCTGTGGTAAGGATACCCTCACTCGGGTGTCTTGCACGACCAATTCAAACGGGCAGTTCACAATGCACCTGAAGAAGAACATGCAGTGGAACAACCGAGGAAACGTCTACAGCGTTCCTAAGCCAGTTCATGGCAGCTCCAACGGAAAGTGGAAGGGCGGCGGTGGCAAGGGTGGTTGGGGTACGGAGCTCATCTTCGCGGAGGATCAGAAGGAGTACAGTCGCGCCACTGTGGAGCAGAATCGCAGAATGCGTAAAGAGCACGACCTCATGGATGAGGATTATCTCCCCAGTATCCTCAGTGGCGAGCGTAATAGACATGGTCGCGTGCGTGTAGGAGCTGGCAGGAACGTGAACTCGAGAAAGCGGTAATGATGGTAACTGGATTCGCTGCTTTCTTTCTTCTCCTCTTTGCATCCATTTGGAATGGCGTCTGGCATAAAAGTTTGATGACCCTTCGGCTGTTTTCAAAGGGTCTTGACGACTACGGGATTATGATGGTGATTTGACTTTCGGTGGCTTGAGGTAGACATGCTACATGTACATGCACTACGCAATGGACATAGATGGAACAAATGCCTTTCCATTGGTAGATGGTAAATTATGACCGAGATAAATCACCAATAAATGGGCAGCAAGAATGATATTACTTTTCCCACATGTGAAATCATCGGACACCGCACAAACTGGAAAGATAAAAAGAAATGGTTTGATCATCCATTCAAAGACCATTGATAACCCCATTCGCCAATAAATGATTCAAAAGCACCGTGCGTATATCAAGCGACTATTGCCTCATCGTCTCGCCTTTTACAATTGAGCAGCCTCCTTCTCTGAAGTGGGGGATTAGCTTCGATCGTGCATGTGCGTCACGGGGTAGCTCGTACCAGGCTGCTGGGTGAGGAGAAGACCGTATCTCTTCTTGAGGGTGACACGGTGTCTAGATGCGAGAAGAAATGTCAGCACTTTTGAATATGGAAGAGTGTTGACCATCTTGGGTTCATGATATCCGAACGCACCTGGAGTACTTGTCATCGGGAGAGAATCTGGCAGGGTGGGCCGACTTGGTGGTGCGGCCATCGAGGACCTTCTTCAAGGTGTAGATCCTCTTGCCATCCTCGCCCAGGGTGTACTATCGCGCATGTGAGTTTCCAGCCTAACCGAGTGTCTTGTGGTGCACATGATAAGTTGTGCAAACATACCATAAGATGCATCCTAGAGTATAGTAGTTAGCACCAGCATTTGCAACGGCAGTCACTACATCGTCAACGGCAACGTACTTGAATGAATGATTGACAGCTGTGGTCGACTTGTTAAAGGCAAAAACGAGTGTCGTCGTGGGGTTAACGTTCAATTGCAAGAATAATCTCAACCGCTCGGCCGCTTGGGAATCGCAGGAAATTTTTGGGGCCGCAAAAAAGCTCAGCGCACGGACCCTGCTCACACCGCCCGCAGTTTTGGCTGAGTCAGCGTCACACTCTTAAAAGATCTCAAGCGAATTCTCACTGGGAAATTTTTCCTTTCTCTCCGTCTTTGAGTGTTGATTATTGACTTTTGTCTGCACAACACAGTTCTTGGGATGTGGGCAGTGAGGATAGGACCTCTATTGTGATGCTAATGTGCATCTGCTATATCATTTCACTATGATTTGATAAAGAGTCCTACTCTGGCTGCTATTTGACTCCCCAATTGGTGTAAATCCATTCGCGCAGACAACCAACCCAGATCTCAGGGAAGATTTCGGGTAAGCTCTGGCTAGCAAGCAGCCTTCGTCGATCTTGCAAGAGTTGGTCCGGGATTCTATTCATCTTCTTCGGTGATGATAACATACCTAAAAGCTTAGACAATGGCAACTTTGATTTCTTCGCTGTTGTCGATGAAGGCTTATTTTGACTACAACGGTATCTGAGAAGAATATGAATAGCGTCCAGGGCACTCTTCAACCAGTCGAGGATCACGGCTGTACTGTCTCGTAATTGAAGAGTTGCCTGCTGACTCTTCATCAGTAGTTAGAACTATCGAGGTCTATCAATTTAATCTATTCACTATGGCTCCCTCATCTTCTGTTTCTAAATCTTCGCAAGAGGCTAGCTCTGTCTCTGCTAGTCCAAGCAGCGAGTCTTTCCAGAAAACTGCATCAACGCCTGCTCGTCGTTCGCGGCCACCGCGGCCCAACTACAGGCATATTCATCGCTTCCCTTTCCCTGTCGACGTCCATCCTTTGCCGCCTTTGATACCCCACAACCCACTGTCGATCGTTAGTGTGTTGCTGTCCTACTTGACGTACCTTATCGCACCGCCCCAGCAGCATGTCTACCCGGCCTATTTTGACTCAGCAACCTCATCTGTCCATGTCACGGATCCGAAGGCCATCCGAGCTCTCTGGGAGATGGGCTTCTTCGGCAAGGGCAATCTTAGTCGAAGTGAACCGAGCTGGTTGGAGCGAGAGAAGAAACGGCGTGGATTGCTCGGTGGCACGACCAGCGAAGAGGTTACCCGACAGCGCCGGACAGAACGCCGCGAGTTGAAGATGGAGCGTGCCCGCATGGAGAAGCTAGCCATTCAAGAACGACTGAAGTCCGAAGCAGCTGCCCGGGAAAGCTCTGATTCGTTTGTCGAGCAGCCCTCGCAATCATCGTCCACGGACGCTTCAACAGAGAAATTCTCCCTAAGAAAAGCGAAAGAAGCGAAGCTGTTGGGTACGCAGCGCGCGGTCACAGAGAACGGGGAGGCCCGCCCTGCTGGCACCCCCGGAAAACAGACACCGAACGGTAACGGCAAGACTGTTCGATTTTCCCCGGTAGTAGAGGCCAAAGAATTTATTTCTGATTCGGCTATCCTGCAGCTGCCTGAGGTGATAGCAGAGGAAGGCAGAGCTAGCCGAGAAGGGGAGCCAAGCTTGGAAAATGAAGAACACCTTCACTTGTCGAACGAGGAAGCCTTCTTTCTCGCCTATGGCCTTGGTGCATTGACAATCTGGGATGATACACGGAAAGCAGTTATCCCGTCCTCAGCTTTACTTCCATTGTTCTGTCACCATTCAAAATTCCCCTCCCGGGACCCATCTACGGGCTTGAAACCTGACGACACATTTTTAATATCTTATGTCGTTTACCACCATTTCCGGTCGCTAGGATGGGTGGTGCGATCTGGCGTGAAGTTTGGAGTGGATTATCTTCTTTACAACCGTGGCCCGGTCTTCTCCCACGCTGAGTTTGCGGTCGTGGTCATTCCATCCTATGTCAACCCGTACTGGTCAGAGACGAAGGAGCGCCGGACACACTGTGCTAAGCAGGTGTCGCGTAGCTGGTGGTGGCTGCACTGTGTCAACCGTGTTCAGGCACAGGTGAAGAAGAGTTTGGTGGTATGCTATGTCGAAGTGCCACCACCAGTGTCCTACGATCTGGACGTGCCTTTAGAGACTGATATCGGGGAAATGCTTGGTCGATATCAAGTTCGAGAGATGGTGGTGCGCAGATGGGTGCCCAACCGGACCCGTGACTGAATATGTCTCTTTCTTCGTCTCATATCATCAGTGGGCGATGATCTGTTGTTGGAATAAACACCTTGTAAAAACTCCAATTGGCCATCGCGGTGTGTTCACAAGGCTGTATATGTGTACGATATCCCGATATGATCAAAACAATGCTTCTCCCTGTCACCATATTTTCGTTCAACCACATACTTGTACGTGCCAGCTGGAGAGCGTAGTCTAGACCTAGAGCGGTAATATGGGTTTATATCACGTGATACACGCGTCTCGCGTTTTGTGGTTCCGACAGGCACTCGTTTGCACTGCACGACATTGAACTTGTCCGGTCGTTGCTACAGCCCCAGGGTAACTGTTCCTTATCCGGGCTGTGGGAGCGATGTAATCTATCTCCTTCAAAGGTTTAGATCTAACGGAGTGATACAGACCATGGAGACGCAAGAGGACAGCATCGACATCGCGAGGCTGCAACGCGTCGCGCTGGGCCAGGTGAGTGATCGCTTCAGTGGCGGCGGCATCTCTTTCGACATCGGACTGATCCCGTCAATCTCTACTCCCTGTACAGGAATCAGTACTGTCCCAACATCTGGCGGAGGTGTCTATATATCCTGATCAAAGTGATGGTGGGCCTCTACCTCAGCAACATCAGCCGGTCGATCAAGAAGAAGGTGCTCAGAAATCACCCGAACATGTGGCAGCGAGTTCGTCATCGTTTTTAGCACAGCAGGGCGCGATTATGAACCCACCAAATCCATCATCTCTCGACAAAAGCCCAAACAGCCACGCGGCAATTCAACTGGACAAAATGGGCTCCGTGGAAACGCTCCCTGCGGATACTCAGGTGATCTCCCAGCGGGTTTATGATGAGATCATTCGCAAAAACCAGGAGGCAGACCACAAGATGGGCCCCGACAGCAACTACGGAGATCAAGCTACACTTCTGACCCTCCATGAGGGAGACAGCGGTCATATTGATCTTTTGGCTGGGTATGAAAATGTCAATACGGAAGTGATCAATCCCGATGATCATGAGGATCGAAGCAGCTCTAAGCTTGGGGATTCATCGCCCGCACAATATCAACCAGATTTGTTTCCCGAATCGCAACGTTTCGTGATGAAGACCCCTGCAACAGCCGTCAAGCGGGCTCATTCGGATGGCCTTGCTAACATCTCTCCCACCGTCTCACGGAATCCTCTCGCCACGGATGTTGGATCTAGCGGTGGAATCATGGCTCTGAGCCAAGTGTTCAAGGCTACTCAGGCACCATCCTCCCCTCTAGTCAATCGACAACCCCATTCTGACCTCGTATCGGATCGGCCGTCACCCAATATCCCTATCCAGAAAACTCCACTTGCCCCGAATTTGTCTTCTCCGTACAATCACATGGCGGCAACATTTCCGCGAGATTCTTCGGGACACAAACTCAACTACATTTCAATGCAGGAATCTCAGGCAAACCGGGATAGAACGTTAAATGAGCGAATGACGCGTTCGGCGGACCATGTCTTCTCGGGCGACCATAGTGATGACGATTTCGACAAGGAGCCTAGCTTTGTTGAACGGATGAGGCGTCGGCGCATAATTGAGAAGGAGGCTGCGGCTCAGTTTGCAGGTTTGACGGCACCTGCACGGTCAGATAGTGGTCACAGTAGACAAGTTAGCAAGGGCACGTTGTCGCCATCGGAGGATTCGGGTCTGCAAGTTTGGAACGACGAATCTGCGGCAGGGATTGATGAGGAGCATGAGCATGAATCGGCTGCAGCTTCTATCGTTCCGCAGCCGGAAGGAACGAGCGACGATGAGACTGAACGAGAGCCAGAAGACAACAGGGGCCAATCCATCCCAAAATCTACTGAGCATATTTCGGCGACAGAGGAAGACAAAGAAAACTGCCTTGATGTATCAGGAACTCCAATAATTGCCACTACTAGTGCACATGATCGTCTTTCGCAGGCCCTCGCCTTTGATGGTGGTAGATCGCCCGGTCACGGAAGCCCAGAGAAGCAGCCACATCGGGCACATCTAATTCGCAACATCGCACCGGCAGAACAACCGCAAGAATTTGGCAGGTCGTCACAAGTGTCAATCGTGAAAGATTCTCAGCGTTCTCCTAGGCAGAGGGAAGCCGACGAAGACATGGAGACGAATCGCAGCCGAAGAACGTCACGTTGTCCAGACTCTCAGGCCCAGATAGAGCCTACATCGGACATCGAAAGAATTGTTTCCTCACCCACAAAGCAATCGCGCATGCGCTCTTCTCCCCCTGCGGAATCGCGGCGTACTGGGCTGTCATCCGAGTTGGGTGAGGGCCAGGGCATCAATCTATGCGAAATCAATTCAGGCAGCCCCCATTGCTCTCCCACCCCGCGAGCCACCCAGGCTCCAGAGAAGAAGTTGGTAGAGTCCAGTAGCACGATCTCTCAGCAGCCCGGAGTCGAAGGTGACAAACCTTCTTCAACACATGATATTCGAGGTAAATCGTCGTCAATGCCCTCTCGCGTCGCTGAAACGCCGGTTCCTCCTATGGGTTATGCGGATGCAGTACCAATGACCAGTATCCCGGAAACTAGTCCCAGTCGGTCGGAAAACCAAGGATGGTCTAACGACATGAACAACAACGACACAGCAGATCAGGATACTGATGATGATTTGCCGCCTGCCTATCACACTGCGCTTGAGCGGGCGTCACACCCGCATCAAGCATTCTTGAACAGCTCCTCACCCTTGAAACAATCTCCAGTCCCAAACTCCAGGATCCTTTCGAGCCCGAGTGGAAGAACACGAAGGGCACTCACTGAAATTGCTGCTGATGCTTCACCGCAAGGAGGAACTGGAGCTTTCAACCTAGACATTGATATTTTGTCAGCCGACGACCGAGAGTTCAGATCTGCAGTTGCCATGTCTCCTGTTCCACCGAGAAAGAAACGCCGAGGCAACGGCGGGCAGAGTGTGTACGCTTCTGATCCTGTCCAGCCAATGACTCCTCGCTCAAACCATCAGTTCGGACCTGCTGCACCATTACCTCAAGGTCTTGTTGAATCAGTAACAACCACGACCGTGCCGGCGATGCAGCTTGACATGCAATCCAAGTTGCAGCAAGGATCCACGCAAAACAAGATAGCTACAGGGTACCAGAGACGTTTCAAACCTTCTCGGAGGACCGGGAGTATTTGGGACATGGACGATTCTCCTCCGCGAAGCCTTGTCCCGCGTAGAGACAGGGACAGGCCACGGTTTCCGCCTCGGTCTCGACTCTTAGGTCGTCGAAAGTCCACAGAAGCTGAACCGTGCGAGACGCTGAGCCAGGAGCAGCCGAGGGCCGTGCAGCAGCGTCAACTAGTCAGCCCTGTACCTGAGGAACCACGCAGTGATATCACGATTCAGGATCCAATAGATACGTCGATCGCGGAGAGTCCTGCTACCGAGATTTCGCCTATGGTTGAGCCGCTCATCCCCCCAGTGGCTGAAAATGTCCCAATTGCAGTCAATCAAGTCTTCGCTGCTTGGAGTGGGACCAAGCGTGCATACTACCCGGCAACGTGCTTTGGCAAGCCGTTTGGGACGTCACAATCTCGGTATCGGGTCAGATTTGAAGATAGCGCGCCCATAGACATTCCAGTGGGGGCTGTTAAGAGACTGGAACTTCGTCCCGGCGATGCCGTCAAAGTGGACATGCCCAACGTGCCTAAGGTCACTCACGTTATTAGGAGCCTTGTTCGTAAGCTGAGCATCGACGACATTGAACAGGGTGCTGCGAACGGGATTATTCCCGTAACTGATATTTATGGCTATTCGGCCGTTATGGTAGGCCCTAAGCAGCGCAAGAGTCTTCCGAACCCCGGCCTAGTCGTGACCGACAGCCTCATTGAAGTGCCGATCTCACGAATTTACCTTGACACGATCTTGTGGAATCAACTCAAAGATCGCACCTTTACCTACCTCTCCGAACCTGTTTTTGCTGAGCGCGGTGCTCCGACGCCCTTGGAGGGCTTTTCCACGCCCATCTCCTCCCCTGGTTCGCGCCTCTCGCGCAGCATCCGTCTCTCGAATGGGTTGTTCGCCGGAATGGTCTTCGCTGTCTCATTCGGTGACAACAACGATGCTAAGACACGCGTCGTGAAAATGATACTCGAAAATGACGGCCGCATCCTCGAAGATGGATTTAATGAGCTTTTCGATCTACCGCTGAATGCCCCCATTGCCACACCCACCAAGCAATCAGCCCCCAAGTCAGATACACAGCGTGATCTTCTTCAGCTCAGCAGCAGCGCCGCGGACGTCGGATTTACCTGCCTGATTGCAGACAGACACTCTCGCCGATCAAAGTACATGCAAGCTCTAGCTCTTAACCTCCCTTGTCTTTCAGACCGCTGGATTGAAGATTGCGTTGCGCGGGGACGCATTGTCGATTGGGAAATATACCTCCTTCCCGCCGGCGAATCAACCTATTTGAACGGAGCAACCAAGTCACGGATTCTAACCCCATACTCCGCCACCGAGGCACGGCTGTCGGAGACTATCGCCAGGCGACCCAACCTCTTGAACGGGCAGTCCGTTCTCCTAGTCACAGGACGCAGTGGACGACTCGACGAAGAACGACGCAAGGCGTACCTCTTCCTGACATATGCGCTCGGGGCGTCGCGGATTGAGCGTGTCTCAGACTTGAATTCTGCCCGAGCCATCCTCAATGCACAGGCCAGAGACGGGCAACGCGTCAGCCGCAACTGGGACTGGGTCTACATTGACGATGATGACAAAGCGTCTGCAAAAGCCATGACTTTGAGCTCGTCAGCGGCGTCTGGCTCTGGTTCGAGGAAGCGAAAGCGAACCAAGCTCGTGGAGTCAGTGACCGGCGATGACCTGGGGTTGACTTCGAATGTCAGGATTGTTGGCAATGAATTTGTCTGCCAGAGTTTGATTCTGGGTCGATTGTTCGACCAGTGAACTCACGGAACCCGTATTAAGTTTGGGCCGTGTCTTTCCAGCAGCATTTGGCTATTTGCTGTTTTTCACAGAAGGAAAATATGGATTTGGAGATCTGGTTTGGCGTGTTTGGGGTCTTTAATTTTCGGGCTCATGATTGACTTTCTTTCGGAAAATTGTTGGACGTATGTTCGATGTATTAAGCGCATATACCCTTCCTTTGAGACTTCAGTTGCGCAGCTCACTATGTCTAGGAGCCACAATAGTGGCCATTATGAAAATTGAACTGGAATACATTGACCACGTGAATAAGTGTTCTATTTGCACACATAGACAGGGACAGAGACACGTTGGAGACATCTTATAATACATGAAAACTTGAGAGATAGGAAGAGAAACACCCGATGTAAACCCCATGACTGTACGCAAATGCCAGAGACGAGAGCAAGAAGAATAGAAAAAGAACCAGCCACTGCATGCAAAGGACCGAGTGTCATATCACGGACGGAGAAAGCAAGCAAGCAAGCGGCCGAACGAGCAAAGCAAGGCGAGCGGACCAAGTGGCGGATGCATGACCCAAGCGTATCATTCATGAGCCGTCGACCGCTTAATTCTTCGCCTTTCTCCCGGACTTCTTCTGTCTCTTCAAACTCTTCATCTGGGCCGTGCGGTCACGGCGGGCCTGTCTCCTCCGCCACGCGAGCCAGCGGTTCTTCCGGCTGTGCACATCAGCGGTGACACCGGCCCTCTCGGCGATGCGACCAATCGACCAGTTGGCCTCACGGTACATGTAACCGGGGCGGAACTGCAGGCCCTCATCCACCGCGGCAGCCGGCACGCTGCCGACCGTCGTGCCCTCCTCGGTAATCTCGGCCACCAGATCCGCCGACTGCGGCTGCTCCTGGGGCTGGCGGTTGGGGAGGTCGGCGGGATCGAAGCGCACGGCCACACGGCCCAGCTTGCGGCGGGTGACCGCGTTGCGCGGCGTGGGTAGCTTGCCGTCCTTCTCGAAGACCACGCCGATGTACTTGCGCTTCGGGTGACGCTCCGGGTCCAAGTAGTAGCGCACGTAGCCGGACTGCTCGCTGTAGATCGTGTGGTCCCGGCCCATGCCGCAGTTCTCGCCGGGCCACCACTTCGTGCCGCGCTGTTTGAAGATGATGCAGCCCGGCACCACGTACTCGCCAGCCGAGCGCTTCGCGCCCAGACGTTTGCCGGCCGGGTCGCGCGAGTGTCGGTTCGCGGTTCCTTGCGAGGCGTGCGAGGCGTGACGGACTTGTTGCTGGGTGAGGAAGGTGAGGAGGGAGGGAGTGGAGGGAGAAAGGAGGCGGGTGGTGTTGGTTCTCGGTAACGTCGTCGACGAGGAGGCGGTGGTGCTGTTGGCTGTGATGGCGGAGAGGATGGGTCGTTGCGAGGAGAGGATCGAGGTAGAGTAGGAGGCGACGCGGAGGGTCGAGGGCGCAATGGCTCGTTCTAGGGCCCGGAAGGGCGCTAGAACTCCACGAGACTGAAACATTGCGGCTGGTTCCTGGAGGGAGAGGATTGTTCTGCCTGGCGTGGAGAAGGGGGGAAGTGAAGCTATCCAGACCGACGACTTCCTTTTTTTTGCGGGATGGGAAAAGGCTTGGCGTGGTTGACTGGTCACGTGCAGCCATGGAAGGGCCAACTGGCCGTCTGGATCTATACAATTAATCGGACGGATTACAATCGAGCTCTGGTCTTCCCGCTCGCTCAAAATTAGATATCTTCCCCCTCTTCTATCGCAAAACGGAGAAAGCATAAGCAGATAGATATGCTCGGCTGGATCAGATCTGTCGGAGTCCTTCTGCTCCTGGCGTCTGTCGCCCACGCTCAGTTCCAGTTCTTCGAGCATATGTTTGGTGGCGGTGGCCATCAACAACAGGCCCCGCAGAATGCTCCGAGCGACAGCTCTCGCTATCAGAGTCAGTGGGAGTCTGGTGAGTCGTGATGCCTTCTGTTTTTTCTTACTGCATATTTCCGCAGATCAGCCGGCCGACTAACATGGATTGTTTCCACGTCTTAGCTCGCTGCGATCGCTACCTATGCCCCGGCACTCTAGCATGCGTCCACTTCCCCCACCACTGTCCCTGCCCGCATCCCGATGTCGAAGAGAAGATTGAGCTAGGAGAGGGAAGTGCTGTCTGTGTTTCTAAGGGTGGTTTCAAAGCGGGCGAGGCTGCGCGCAAGGTCGAACTGGCGCGCAAGGGTCTTTTGTGATAATCTGTGAGATATTGGTCGACTGCTTTATGCTAAAAAGCCATTGGACTGGCATTGAGCCTGTACTCAAGCTCGTTAGCTCTAATCAAGGGCGATGGATCCTGTCGTTGTCCGCTTCCAGACGCATGTTCGCTGGGCGAAAACGTTCAATGTGCTCGGTCAACCTGTCTAGATATATAAATTCCCATTTGCCCGTTTGAGAATCATCACCAAACAGGCTGTGGTGGATATGCCTCGTCGCTAGCCATGTATGGCTCCCCGAAGATCATAGCAAGTATAATTTCGAAGATACCACTATAGGCATGAGGCACTCAACGAGCAAATAGCGAAAGCAGGAGTACGGAAGGGCTGATCTAGGGAGTGTATTGCCTTATTGAAAATATGTAAATTATTTCATCTTGGACTCTTAACATACTGTGCTTGATGGAAGATTGAGCATCCATGTTGGAAGCGCGGCGATATGATAAAAGATAACGATCTATAGCCGGGCCGAGACTGGCCTGAGGCGAGCAACTCGTCATCAACGCCGCCATCCATCTTTCTCTCGTTGCAAAAAACATTCACCCAACGCTTGTTGCGCTTTTTCGTCGCATCTTACCTCCACCTACAGGAAACAATACTTTTAACTATTATAGACCGACTGGCTTCATCCAAATCAAGATGTGGAGTACTATACTCCGACCATCGCATGCGCGATGCCTCCGAACTCCCAGTCGAGCATATGCCAGTTCCCTGAACCGCGGACGGGTCAAGCCTCGTGGCCCTCGCAATTCAATACGCAGACCAGAACCTATCAGACCAAATGTACCCTCTTCTGAACCTCAACCCTCGAATGCAGCGACGCCGCCTCCTTCCGAATCTCCGAATCCCCAGTACGACCCTTCGCAAAACACGCTACTCGCTCCTGTTCACATCCCCGAAGATCCTCATGGAGTGATCAAAGAGACTCATCCGGCAACGTCCATCCTGGCGAACTCCGGACTGGTAGTTCAGCGCCAGCTGGAGTTGATGAATGTCTTGATGTGAGTGTCCTCCCTTGCGGTATAGCTCTACGGAGGCTAACATCTGTTCTTTCTGCCGCAGCGGATTTGAACAAGCCAATAAATATGTCATTATGGATGCCAATGGAAACCATATCGGCTTCATGGCAGAACAAGAGAAAGGCATGGGAAATATGATGGCGCGGCAGTGGTTCAATACCCACCGGAGCTTTGTCACTCATGTGTTTGACAAACACGAAAAGGAAGTACTGAGGGTGAGTTGTAGAGCTGGGAGCTTCACGGTTCGAGTACTAAACCCACGTTCTAGTTCCACCGTCCATTCTCCTGGATCAATTCCCGGATCCGCGTGTACGATCCTCTGGAGGTGGCCAAAGGTGCCTATTCTACGTCCACCGCAGTACAAATCAACTCTGCAAACTCATTGGCTCAAGCCTCGGGTGATTCGAATGCCCGCGTTTCGTCTCTTAATTTCGAGGACATGCGAGTGATTGGGGAAGCACAACAGCAGTGGGCTCCGCTACGGCGCAAATATAACTTATTCACATATCACCGCTCTCCCAATTCAGCTTTGGACATGGGAATGAAGACATTACCGATGGAAGAAACCGGCCTGTCCAGCTCTCAGCAAACGCAGCTAGTCAAGACATCCCAAGCTGATCAGACTTCGGGTGTCTATAATCAGTTCGCCTATGTGGATGAGCCTTTTCTGTCGTGGGACTTCTCTCTCCGTTCCGCTGATAGCCGGCTAATTGGCTCTGTGAACCGGAATTTTGCCGGCTTTGCTCGCGAGCTCTTCACTGATACTGGCGTGTATGCCTTGAGAATGGACTCTGCCTCTCTTAGCGAGCAGGCTCCCGAACAATCCAATGCCGCGACTGCAATGAGTCTAGACCAGCGTGCTGTTATGTTGGCCACCGCCGTCAGCATTGACTTTGACTACTTCAGTCGCCATAGCGGCGCCGGTGGCTTTGGCTTCATGCCCCTCTGGTTTCCCGGTTTTGGCGGAGAGGCTGCCGCTGGGGGAGCTGCCGCTGGGGGGGCTGCTGCTGGCGAGGCTGGAGCCGCTGGCGCCACTGGGGCTGTTGGAGAAGCAGCTGCAGGTACCCTCGGTAGGACTGGGGCTGGTGCCGTTGGCGGCATAGCCGATGGTGCCGCAGCAGGGGCAGCAGGCGCCGGCGCCATGGCGGGGTACGACGCATTGTCTAGGGGCGCAGGCGCTAATCAACCTACTCCTCCCGACTCTCAAGCTCCTCCTGTGGGCCAGCAGCCACCGGCACAAGGTCAGACAGGCCCATATGGAGATCTTTGGGCAGATGAGCCAAACGAGAATCCATGGGACCATCAAGAAGATCCTAGGGCTCCTGAGGAAGACTCGTGGATGGATGAAGACGATGGCGGAGGCGACGGAGGCGATGGCGATGGCTGGGACTTTTTTTGAAGGAACATCGCAAAGTATCGACTATCATCCCACATATACGCCGGAAGGTATACCGGAAGGTCACCATCTGGGAACTCAGCTGAAGATGTAATGGCATGAAAAGACCGTTCACCAGGGAATGTGGGGACGCACAAGCTATTGAGGTGCTTCTAGCCTTATAGCCTATGGCTCTTCAAGACTCCATGGCCGGAAGTGATGACCCACTTCCCCTGCAACGTGCATCACGTTGTGGAAATATCTCGATCAGCGCCTTGGGAGCACTCGAAGCCGGTGTGCAACAAGTTCTGATGCCTCTGATTGTTTACCTTTTTTTATACGGTACCCCGGTCTATGGTCAACTCTTCAATCTTATCCTTATCTCTCTACAACCGATACTTGCTGTTCTATGCATTGTAACCAAGAAACGGCATGCATTGCCAAGCGCCTCGGGAATCTTGTTCCGTGAGTATACTAGTCACGTGCTCTCGGCCTTTCATATTGACCGCAGACAGGGCTAGCAGAGATGCACCGAGTTTCTCGCTTGAGGAGAACTCACAGTCTCAATTGCTTGGCCAAGATGCGGGTAGCGCTATAGGCTGTGGGTTTGCGCCATCACTGGATTGATGTAGGAAGAGCAGTGAGACTTCGTGCAGATATGGTTGACGAGGTCGTATACAGTAGGTAGTTCATGCAAGTTCATGCAAGTTCAGAGAGTCACTTCTGCCTATCTATCACCTCATCGCTGCCTAGATTGTAACCGACTTATAAATTCAACCTGAAGATCCATCATAACATCAAAAGCCATGGAGTCTCTACCGGATGAACTACTTCTTCCAATTGTCAAATTCGCCTACAATGATCTGCACGCCCTGACCTTGTGTTCGCGGCGCTTCCACGCCCTCTCCCAGCCGTTCTTGTATTTGTACCTTGACATGGCTACTACGAATTCTCGGAGCGTTACATCTCCCTCATCATGCAGATCTGAGAACACCCCGACCGCGCCCGCCACGTGCGCCACTTGACCGTCGATTGGTATCACGATCCAGGGAGGGTGGTGGGGGGACTGAGGCGAATCAAAATACGGCCCGCAGTGCGCCGATTCATCGAGCGGGCCCTCGACGAGATCTTTGAGGCCGACGAGGACGGATTCCGGCGACGGTGGCGCGCGAAGCTGCAACGGCCGTCCGAAGAAGCCTGGAAGGCCCTTCTCCTCGCCCGTCTGACGCACCTGGAAAGCATCACCCTCTCTCATGAAAGGACAGACGACCTGGCGATCACGATCCTCCGCCGGGCGGCATGGGGAGTGATGCCTTTTTGGTGGAGGCGAACCCTTTCCGTGCCTGCGGGAAGTAAACGCTATGCCTAGTGGCGGTCCGGCCTGGATCGATACTGATCTCATCCATCCATTCTTCTACTTTCCTGCGGTGCGCAAGATCAAGGGAGTCGAGCTTGGTCCGCTGCAGATGGGGTTGAAGCCTCTGGGCGACGATGAGGATGGGGTTGAGTCCGACTTCGAGTGTTAGGATGGACTTGGGGACGAGAGCGATGATGAGAGCGACAATGAGGATGACAATGAGAATGGCAACGACGAGAGCGACAATGAGAGCGACAACGAGAGCTACAACGTGGGCAATCCGACCGGTGCATTAACGGTTGAAGAGCCTCTCATTGCGGGCCATTCCTACAGCCGGGTCAACGAAATCATCGCCCACAGTTGCTTTGATAACCGCGGCATCTGCAACTGGCTCGAAGAATGCTCACCCCTGAAGCATGTAGATATACGACTAGCCGTGTTTCGAGACGACGAAGCAACGGACTCGAGATACTGGTTCCGTGCCTGCACATTCTTTGAAGCCCTT
Organism: Aspergillus homomorphus CBS 101889; assembly: GCF_003184865.1. NCBI lineage: Eukaryota > Fungi > Ascomycota > Eurotiomycetes > Eurotiales > Aspergillaceae > Aspergillus > Aspergillus homomorphus. Next base: position 11,074 of record NW_020291963.1, on the reverse strand, counting down.
GAATTTTCCCAGAAAACACGCGAGACTCTTCGCCTCGGGGCTGATTGGCAACCGAACGAGGAGCGCCACATGATTGACGACGGTGGACCATTGGGCTCTTTCATGGATTCACTGCTCTCCAAGAGCGTACATGTCGCCATGCCCACCTTCTGAATCAAGGTTGCAAAAATGTATTGGTACAGAATCTGGTCGACATCCTTCCCGACTCCATTCCAAGGTTGGGAATTACCGATCTTGTGGACGAGTATTACGCCGATCTGCTGCAGGAGCTGTTGGACCTCGTCGAGCAAAAGGACAATTTCCCACTGTTAGAAGAAATCATTCTCTACGTTGACAAGGTCCCGTCGGGCTCCCTGGATCTTTTAGGGCACTATGTGCGAGGAGGTCGATATCACCTTGATCGTTGATGACGCATAATCCATACACGTCATTTTTGCTTCTCCGGGTCGGTCTTCAATTACGTAGCGAGTAGCGCTCCCGACGGGCTTCAATAGGTTGATAGAAATTGAATTAAGCATTCAGAGTTGATTCTTCGAGAGTCCATCCAGCGCAACTTCGGTAGTTGTACAGTACAGTACACAAGTCAAGCTCCAAGTCACTGATAGCGATAAGAACTTCTTAGTAGCCTGAGGCATCCATCTTTCCCCCTCATCGATTTAATCAATGGATGCGATGTGTTCATTGGATTCTTGATTTTTGAATGGACAATCCAGTGGCAAAACCCGCAAAGGGTCCGATTCTCCAATTCGTTTTTAATCCCACATTTCCAGTATTCAATTTGCCCCCTCACCCTCCCTCGAGTCCCTAGAAGGGTACAAGTACATTAAGCCCCCGTCCGTCTCGCCCCGTCGGCCTGGCACACGGCACTGACAGTCTCTCTCCGCACCCGCCAGTCCCCTCCCTCTCTTTATCTAATCGACGCAACAAGTTTCCATCCCCTCCCTCCCCATCGTTTCCATCGTTCCAAGGACAAATCGTGCGTTTTTGTCTTGCTTTGTCCTTCTCGCTTTGTACTTCCACAGACAGACACACACTCTCTTCGAGCACTTTTCTCTCGCGATCACTAAATCACTAAATCAACCCACCAACCATGTCGTCCGTCGCACAGAAGCGCCTCTTCCACGAATACAAGAACCTCTCGACCAACCCTCCAGATGGCATCACCGCTGGTCCCGTCACGGAAGATGACATGTTCCACTGGGAAGCCCTGATTCAAGGTCCGGAGGGCACCCCGTTTGAGGGCGGCGTGTTCGCGGCCGAGTTGAAGTTCCCCAAGGATTACCCATTGAGTCCGCCTACGATGAAGTTCGTTGGCGGTGGGGTTTGGCATCCCAATGGTTAGTACTTCTCTCTCTTGTCTTCCCCCCAAGTTCTTGGATCACGCCGTTGTCGGATGCTATGTTTCTACGCATGTGTGTGTGTGTACGTCACAAAAGCAGTAGGCTGACGTTGTTTCTGGCACGGTTTAGTCTACCCCAATGGTACCGTCTGCATTTCGATCCTCCACCCTCCGGGTGACGATCCGAACCACTACGAACACGCCTCGGAACGCTGGTCGCCTATCCAGAGCGTGGAGAAGATCCTCATCTCCGTCATGAGCATGCTTGCGGAGCCTAACGACGAGAGTCCCGCCAATGTCGAGGCGGCTAAGATGTGGCGTGATCGGCGGAGTGAGTACGAGCGAAAGGTCCGTGACGAAGTCCGGAAGGGCTTGGGGTTGTAATAGGTGTTTTCAGGGACTTGGTTTCATGCTCCTTGCTATACAATCGGATCAAAAACACAGAACGTGATGGCGGAAGTACAGTGGTTGGCTAAAGTATATAAGGTGCGATTTGTCATGTCTGCGCATGTGCATAAACCGTTCTCTGTGTCTGGGTCAGTGCGTGGCATAGCTTGTTTGGGTCGCATTGGATGCCGGTGCTGGCGTTAGTGGTGCGCTCATTCGTTCTTTTTCTATTCTCCATTCTTCTTCCCTCATTCCCTTTTCTCTCACATGCAGATCATAAGGGTCTGGCCTGATATCTTCATCAATGCATATACTGTTCCAGTGCAGGTCGTTTGGGTTTTGTACGACCATCTCAAAGGCGAGTGTAACACTGTTTCTTCACGAAATGTGCGTCATCCTGCGGTCTAGCCATTGGACCAGTCCGCCATCGCCGTCATAGAGGATCTGCATCTCCGCCTTCACGTTCAGCATGAGCATCTGCAGCAGTTCAGCCCGGCCCTCTTGCTCGGGACCGTCCACTGCCCAAACTGGATTATTCGACAACATGGCCAGGATCTTCTTCCTGTCCCTGTCTGTCAGGCTGACGAGCGCATCGTTCCCGGATCGATCCACGCCGGTCACGATGTCCGAGGTGCGGAGCCCCAACCAGCGAATGTCCGAGCAGTTCAGGGTACTGTTCTCATGCGCATATGCCAAGGAACCGTATTTGTACGTGGACATGATTGCCATCCCATCAGGGTCACCGTCGACCAGGGCATAGAACCGCAGTCTTTTGTTTGGTTGACGGCTTGCGTCGTAAAGCCTGCGAATGAAGGCTCGCGTTTTGAGATCAGGGTACCCTTTGCCCTGTTGCGGGTCATCTTAATGGCATCTCATGGAATGGAAAAAGAAAGGCTGGGATCTCACCGTGACCAGGATCCCTAGACCCGCTGTAGATCTGACATGGTATTTCATCCCCGCGAGTCGACGGTACACTGCCTGTTTACTCTCTCCCCACAATTAACCACGGATCTGATGATCGTATCATACGGGGTGGAATATCCTCACCTCTTTTTCGAGAATGAGCACCCAGTCGACATCCGAGACGTTCATCTCCTGGATGTCCTGCGGACTCGGGATCAGGGTATCCTGCAGGGCAGGAAGTCAGCCTGCTTCACGCCAGCCAGCCGATCCCGTTGCAATGGGCTCAGCACCCACCGCATTAAGGAAATGCGCATCATCAGCCATCGCTTGATCTTTGATCCTCCAGTGGAAACACCCAACCACGAGCCCCTTAGCTGCGGCTCCCTGTGTATGGATTCATTCATTCAGGCGTCAGCTCGTACTCTCCGGCCTCCACAGCACCCATATTAGGAAGAATGCAAACCACGTTCAACGCAACCCGATCCACACCAATAGTGTGTGCAAAATCGTCAACCAGTCGATCAACGACACGCTGGGATCCAAATATCGCCGGGTCTTGGTAGTATATATCCCTGGTTTCTCGACACTTGTTAGCGGGCTTCCGCCTGTCTCTACTCAGTCGTACCACACCCTCACCCCGGCCCATCTCATGTAGAATACCAGATCATACCTCTTAGACACCACCACCCCCTTGTCCACCGCATCCGCAATCCCGCTCAGCACCCGCATCGCAACAGCTAAACTCCGCACCCAACCCCCACTGCATTAGCGTGCCCCATATCTCCCGTCTGAGAAATCCCCACCACATAGCGGAAGGGAAAGCCATACTGAACTTCCAGGCTTCGTAGTAGTCCTTGCCTGGCCATGTGTAGGTGGTGTATGTATCAGAGACCTGGGTCTCGAGGGCACCCGTGCGCGGGCTGATGAATCGGGCTGAGACTTTATTGGAGCGGAGTTTGATTGTCAGTGAGGGATGACCGTCTGGGGAGGAGAGCTCGGTGAGGATTGTCGAGAGGGCACTGGCGATGTGTTCTTTGACTCGGGTTTGGGGGGATGATTCTTCGTCGAGCGTAGAGGGGGGTTGGGGAGGGGATGGTGCGTGAGATGCGTCTGGGGTGAGAGGCATGGTGGAGAGGGTTGGCTCAGTTTTGTGTTGATCGGGTGGTATAGGTTGTGTTCTCGGGTGGTTTGGTCTTTGTGCTAGGTGTGTAGATGTGTAGATGTATAGATAGTGGGTGGAGCGAGGAAAGACTACTTCGTCGAGCACGGTTCCAGACCGTTGGGAGATACGCTTTAGGAAGGGGAAGCTATACTGCAGCCTAAGTGGTTGTCGTGTTTTGTTTTGTATTTGTCTTTCTTGGTAATCCTTACCGGTGGACAGGAGAGTTATTAACAAGTGTCAGAATATTTATTTCCATGAGGTATTGTTTTATACACAGGTGAAAAAGCTAGCATTTACTATTCAATTAATAGTTCTTAACAATATAGTATATAAGAAACAATGCTGGTGTAACATAAAACACATTCGAAAATCATCGAAGCCTGACTTGCTAGACACAAGCATAAGCCATATATGCATACAATAAGAGATAACAACCCACGAAGTTTGTGGTAAGTTATATGTGATTTCTTGAGATAGGGTAGTATAAATGATAGAGCCTGAAGGCTTAGGCACAAATATATAGATTGCGGATAGTAACAGATTTTCAACCATAATACAGAGGGGATTCTGAATAGAATAGTAATCAATCAGATAAGAGAACAATGTATTGCAATTAAGGTATTTTAATCTCTTCTATTCATAACATCTTGATTAAGTCCTTTCATAACACAGCAGGCATTGTTGAGACGGGAATTTGTTTGGTTGGACAAGCTTAGAATTTCCTGCCGCCTTTTAGATCCTCCCTCCGCTCTCAGCAGCTCGGCTTTCCGCGTCGCATCTCCGGTCGTCCCATCAACTCTTAGATTGTTCTGGGCGCTCGATCAGAACGAGTGTCAACCCATTTGACTATCTAGCCCCGCGGTCGCTTCATTAGTATTTGATTGATTGCCTCTCTCCCTCAGATAACACCTCGCAAATTCTCAGTCTCGGATCAACCCTGCGCCACCGCGACATCCTCTACCGCACCCTCCTCCCCTCCGCTTCACTTCAATCCAACCGTCTCCATCACAATGTCAGTCTGGAACCCAGACAACATCCGCGATGTTGCCGAGTCGGTTGGAATCGTCAACCTCAACGATGATGTGACCGAAAACCTTGCCCGCGACGTCGAATTCCGCATCGCGCAGGTTTTGGAGGAAGCTCTCAAATTCATGCGCCACAGTCGACGAACGTTGCTCTCAACCCAGGATATCGCACAAGCCTTACGCGTGCTCGACGTAGAGCCGCTCTACGGCTACGAGTCTACAAGGCCCCTACGGTTTGGTGAGGCATCGCTGGGACCGCGACAACCGTTGTTCTATGTGGAGGATGAAGAGGTGGACTTTGAAAAGTTGATCAATGCGCCGTTGCCTAGAGTACCCCGAGAGATCTCGTTCACAGGTATTACTGCCCGCTAGTTCAGCGGCTCCCTAGGTTTTGACTGCTGACACAGCACAGCGCACTGGTTGGCCGTTGAAGGAGTCCAGCCGTCCATTCCCCAGAACCCTACCGCGGCCGACTCGAGGAACCTTGAATTGATGTCGAAAGGTCCCAATGCCAGCTCGACCCTCGCGGCTATGAGCGGAGGAGGAAATGTGGCCGTCAAACCGCTGGTGAAGCACGTCTTGTCCAAGGAATTGCAGCTCTACTTCGAGAAAGTTTGCAACGCGTTCCTGGACGAATCCAGCGAAGAATATCGGACATCGGGCTATTCCAGCCTACGAGAAGACCCGGGACTACACCAGCTGGTCCCATACTTCGTTCAGTTTATCTCCGAGAAGGTTACGCATGGGTTGAAGGATATCTTTGTCCTGACGCAGGTCATGCACATGGCAGAGGCCCTTGTGCAGAACAAATCGCTATATGTTGATCCTTACGTGCGCATACCCCCAACAAATAGCCGCGGATTCTGACTGACTGATCCTTTCTAGATCCCATCGCTTGTTCCGCCCATTCTAACCTGCTTGATCGCCCGACAATTGGGCGGCAATGCCGAACTGACCGAGCAATTTGCTCTGCGCGACCTCTCCGCGTCACTCCTGGGACTGATCGCGAAGAAGTACTCGCACTCGTCCCACACGCTCAAGCCACGACTGGCTCGCTCGTGTCTCAAAACATTTTTGGATCCGTCCAAACCGTTTGGCGCGCATTACGGCGCCATCATTGGACTTCACGCGGTGGGCGGTGCGGAGGCGGTGCGGGTGCTGATTCTGCCCAATCTGCCGACGTACGGCAATTTGCTGAAGGACGGAATGGCCGAAGACAGCCCACGGCGACCGGAGGCTGAGAGAGTTCTTATGGTTTTGATGGGGGTTCTGGCAACGCTGCGGGAAGGACGCACGGCCCTAACCAACGGGCACGGGGGCGTATTGACGGACGACCTGCGGGAAAAATTGAGTGGGAAAGTGGGTGATTTCCTTGCAATGAAGATCAAGGACATGGGGGAGGTTGAAACCGCCCGGGCCATTGTCGACGCGTGAACCTACTTTAGCTACAGCAGGCCCCCCTCTTTTTGCGCTCCGTAATCTCTTCGTCCCCCTTTCGTTTTTGTTCTGGTAAAACATGGCGTTTTCTGGCGGGGGAAGTAGGTGTTCCTTTTTCTGTGAGGTTCTTTTTCTTTTCTTTTTTTTTTCTTTTTTTTTGGTGAAAGAACTCGATCGGGTACATACATAGCACGGGCTATCTAGCGGTGTCGGTAATGAAGAGAATGACGCATGCACGAGTTTGTTTCTGGTAGTATACGTAAAGATGGATGAAGTGAGGGAGGGAGGAAAGAAAAGAAAGGGATGAGGAGTGAGTCAGGTGAATAATTAGGAGAAGAAGTAAGAATTGTAAGACGAATAGTTGGACCTGAATAGTCCGCATAGTTCTAGACTTTAATTGAATTCCTGGCAGCCTACTCCGTACCATGTGACTCTCTGCCCTTTCCCGACATCACGACGTCACTTTGGGGAGGCTGAAGTAAGCATGAGGGGGAAATGAGCGGGGGATACCAGACTGACCGCCTACTAGATGCAGGCAAACTTCCCTCTCCTGCCCTGTTCTGTGGCCTGTTCTTTTCTTAGTTTGCTGCGGTCAGGCGTCAAAAAACCACTCACTCAACTCAATCACTGCAGTGTGACTTCTCTCCATCCTTACCCTTTCTATCTTCACAAACAAATCCAAAGGCGGTTGGAACTCATCGATCTGACTGCTCAAGTGTGTGTTCCTGCATCTTCCTCCAATTACATATAATCCTACCCCTCATCCTCCCAAGGCCTTCCTGCATCTCCCGGTTTGATCTTTGTCCTTTTGTCTGACCGGTCTTTTTTTTTTGCCAGGTTCTGTGCTGTTCCCAAAAAGCCCAACCCAGATTGGTCTCTGCGCCCCACGCAGCTTTTTTCTCGGGCCCACAGAATAATAATCACTCAAAAGCATCAACTTCTCTTGCGCCCCCCCTCACGTCCGCGTCTTTTTCTCTTTGTTTAAATTCTTCCCCCCCTTCTCTTCATTCCTCCCTCTGCTGAGGTCACTTTTAACCTTCGATTTTTGTCAACCGTTGACTGGTCATTGAAAGTCAATTCCGGTTGCTCAATCTTCTTTTTCTTCTCGTGCGCCTGTTTCATCGTTCTCCCTCCAAAAATCGTCTCGCAGATGTCCGATATTCTGGCTTCTCGCGACACCGTGCTGTTTTAAGCCAAACTTCTGTTTCGCCTTCCATGAACCCGAAGGATCTACTGCGATATCTGTCCAAGCCCGCAAAGTAGGTCGTCGTCATCCCCCCCCCCCCCCCTCTGCTTCGCTTCCGGTTCTTTCCTCTTTATCAGAAGAGACCGCCGTGTAACCAACCAATCGCCCAGGACTGACTTGTGATTATCTAGACCTCGATAGCACGATTAACATTCAACCTCGTTCCACTTGCGCAACCTGTTTTCCTCTTCGTCTCTTAATTCCTAAAAGCAGATACTCTCGTCTGCTAGACCCGATACTTTGAACGGTATCGGAATCTTCCAGAACGAGGGTCGACCCCAGATAGTCACCATTCCCTTCGCCAGAGGCTTTTTCCTCCTTTCCCTTTCCTTCCGCCCTCCCTAGTAGCCTTCGAGGCTCTTTGGAACCTTCCCTCTTCGGCTGAGTGCCAATTTCGCCCTTGCGATTCAGGGCCTACTCTCTCAGACGGACATAGCCCCCCTGTTCGTCTGGGCAGCAGATAGTGCTTCCTAGGCTCTTTTGTCTACGGTCCACACTTCCAGTCACGCGCTTGCTCCTTTACTTGCTTCATCGTCACCGCTTTACTCTTGTCGCATCCCCACATACGCCAAAATGGTTTATATCGGGATCCCCAAGCACTACACCCAGTCGCCGTCCTCTTTCATGGGGACGCCGTCTCTGACGATCAACCATGAAGCGACCCAGGATCTTGACTCCACTAACGCTTTCGAAGGTAAGCCAGCTTCATAGTGTGACTTCTCCCCACGCGCAAGATGCTGATGTGTTAAAAAAGGACCCGAGAAACTCCTGGAGGTCTGGTTTGCGCCCTCCGCTGAGGAGCTGGGATCCGCTGGTCCCGCTGGCCTGAAGGCCGTGCCCGAGGAAATTTGGAAGGATATGCTCGATCTTGTCAACTGCCAAGTGCTTTCCATTGTGTCGTCCGAGGATGTGGACGCCTACCTTTTGTCCGAGTCCAGCATGTTTGTTTGGCCTCACAAGTTGATCCTCAAGACCTGCGGCACCACCACCTTGTTGTCTGGCCTACCCCGTATCCTCGAGGTCGCCACTCTGTTCGGCGGTTTCCCTCGCGCGACGGCGCCCTCGCGCGGCATTTCCGTTGCCGCGGCGCCCTACCGTGTCTTCTACAGTCGCAAGAACTTCCTCTTTCCCGACCGCCAGCGCGGTCCTCACCGTAGCTGGAGAGATGAGGTTCGGACCATGGACCGACTGTTCTTGAACGGCAGCGCCTATATGATTGGCAAGATGAACGGCGAGCACTGGTACTTGTATCTGACCGAGCCCAACACCATGCTTACGCCTCCCGCCAGTCCCAAGGCGGAGGATGAAGAGGTGACTGAAACCAAGATCCTCAATGTTCCCAGCCATGCCGCCATCCCGGGAGTCGAGGCGGAGGATGAGACTCTGGAGGTGCTGATGACCGACCTGGAAGAGGAGAACGCGAAGCAATTCTACTTGGACCATGCTACTGCAGTGGCCGAGAAGCGGTACCGCAACTTCGAGACTGACAACGACGACCCTGTGGATGTGTTCAGCAACAACTCCGACATGGACGATGTGTCTTCCGACGGCAGCCGCATTCTGCCCCCGGAGCTGACCACCGAGGGTCATGCCTTGGGTACTGTGGTCTCGGAGTCCTGTGGCCTGTCTGATGTTTACCCCAAGGCCAAATTCCCCGAGTCCCGCATCGACGCTTACTTGTTCACACCATGCGGCTTCTCGGCCAATGGTGTGATTCCGTCGCCCGATCAGAGCACTGGCACTCACTACTTCACGGTGCACGTGACTCCCGAGCCGCAGTGCTCGTACGCGTCGTTTGAGACCAACGTGCCTCATTCGCAGAACGGACAGACCACGGCGAGCATCATCCAGCAAGTGGTGAGCATCTTCAAGCCGGGCCGTTTCACGGTGACCTTGTTTGAGGCCAAGCCCGAGCTGCCCGTGGTTGAGGGCGAGTGGGACAGCATCAAGGAGGCCAAGTACTTTGAGCGCCAGTTGCTGCGCCGTACCTCGAAGATGGAGCATGTGGAGGGATACCGGCGGGTGGACCGTATTGTGCATGACCTGGACGGATATGACTTGGTGTTCCGCTACTACGAACGTCTTGACTGGAAAGGGGGGGCCCCTAGGCTCGGAGAAGAGCGCGTTTGAGAGCGAACCCGTCTGTCCGTGGAGGTCATGAGGGATGAAAGGTGGAGGATCCGGGAAATTGAGTTCTTGCTTTGTCATGCATTCCGATCCATCTCAGGGTCATTTCACGTCGGTAATTTGTGCTTGCTTGTGCTTCTAGCGGTTTGAACCTTGTTGTGTCTCTCTGCACCAGTTCTTTGAATTGTGGCATGCCACATGTGCGTTAGGTCTTGAGATTACCTCTACCAATTTGAACATGCTGGTTGATTTGAATGATTATCCCGCAGTAGATGAAGCAGTAATTGTCGAAGTCCGTGTGTAAAGATGAGGTAGAAATAAGCAGTGGCCCTAAAGATGAGGATTGCGTACGCAGGATGGGTCGGTTGACTTGCCGAATGGGGGCGGGACCGTCCGATAAGGGCAGGTCAGCTTTCCGTACGTCGGTTGGTTCTGCCTGTCGCAAACACTTTCATCAGTCAATCAACTAACCCTTTCACTCGACCTTCACTTCCTCCCTCCATCCTATTCTTGCATGTGGCTGTTCTGGACACCTTCAATGATTATTACTCATCAATTCTGACTGCTACCATTCCCCTCCAGTTGATCTTTGTGGGCTTTGATTTCAACAGTTTCGGTGCATCTGCGACCGTAGCCTACCTACCCATCCTACTTTCTCTTACTCACTCACCACGAACATAAGAAACACGCACGAACGACGCAACGAACCCTTTTCTTTTTTTTTTTTGCGGTTTTACCACCTAGCACTCTTACCAACAAAGCCACTACTACATCCATTCAACCAACGAACGAACGAACAGACAAACAAAGAAAGTCACAATGTCCTCCCCACCACCCACCAACCCACTGAAACGGCCCTCGATCTCATCGACCACCTCGCAGCCAGCGGGGGGGGCCTCCTCCTCGACCTCCTCCCATTACAACCCCAAGCGACCGCGCATGCACCCGCTCCGGCAGACCTCGTTCCCCAACACGATGGACCTGGACTCGTCGTCGCGCGCCTACAGCGACGCCGGCAGCGTGACCGGCAGCTTCACGGGCAGTCTCGGCGGCACCAGCGCCGACGGCGTGTTCCTCACGAAAGGCAAGAAGCGCGGCCGGAAGAGCAAGGCTGAGAAGGAGCGGGAATTGCTGCGTGAGGAGGGGAATCTACGGGCCGGTGGAATGATGGATCGGTTGGGCTCTGTGGATGCGGACGGGGCGTCGGTGAGAGGTGGTGCTGGGGGGGAGGGTTCTGGGGGTCCTGGTGGTGGTGGTGGTGGTGCTGGAGGGGATGATGATGAGGATGATGAGGGGGATGATGAGGGGGAATTACTGAGGAGGGAGGAGGGTACCACTGATACTGAGGCCGAGAAGAAAAATCTTGCGTATGTGCTTCCTTTTCCTTTTCTCTTCCCTTCAGTTCTGTTTTGGGGTTTTGGGGGTGGGGGGTGTTTGGTTTTTCTTTT